>NC_092335.1:491190000-491497500 GCF_046630445.1 Rutidosis leptorrhynchoides
ACTACAATTTATTTACAAAAATGTTGTTTTACATTTAAATTCACTTTGCAATGTGGTTCTTCTAATGGATCTGATGATACTCCGACGGTTGATCTTTCTAACACCACCGGATATACACCACCGAAAAAAAATTATAAAGCAAAAGGGCAGAGAAAGTTCACTCTCAGTCAAGTCAGCGACTTCTAAGGCCCAGAAAAGTCTCAATCTATAGATTCGATACAATTTGTGGTTCTTTATAAATTTCCTTTGAATGCTTTGAACAATTTTATGTTTTTGTTACATATATCTTATCAATTTTGATCAGTTTTATTTCCTTTGATGGCACTTGGTCTCTAGTACCTCGGAGTTCGGATGCTAATATCGTTGATTGCAAATGGGTCTACAAGATAAAATGTGATCATAATGGGTTTATCGCACGCTACAAAGCACGTTCGGTCACCAAGGGTTTTCGACAACAACCAGGTATTGATTATCAGGAAATATTTAGTCCCGTTGTTAAATCCACCAATATACAGGTTGTCTTATCCCTTGCTGTTTCACAAAAATGATTCCTACGAAAACTAGATGTTCAGAATGCATTCCTTCATGGTGATCTTACTGAGATTGTTTACCTTCAACAACCACCTGGATTTGTTATCCCAACAAATTCAGTTCATGTTTCCCTTCTTCATAAATCCTTGTTGTTTGATGTGTGAAGGATATCAAAATAACAAGAAAAAGTGTGTTTTTGTGTTAAGGCGCGTCGATCCTCAACACATGGATGAGGTTCTAAAGTTGTAAAGAAAGGTTGTTCTGAAATCATGCCTTAAGCCACGGCGCATCTCCACTAGCCACGACGTGGCTTAAGCCTATCCGGGAGCTGGACGAGGAAAAACATGTTTTCTTGCTCTTTAAGTCATTTCCTTGTTATTTTATGCCTATATAAACACCCTAATGTAACCTGTAAAAGTGTGCACGAAAATAATAAAAAAAATTATCTGGTTTGTGCTCGTGGAGTAAACCCTTCTCCGTGTTTGGAGTTGGGATATAACCACGTTAAATATTCGTGTCGTTTATGCTTTTATTTATCGTATCGCTTATTCATTTTTTGTCTGTGGGTTACGTGATTGTTGTAAATCACATGTTCTTGTTAGGATCCACTACCGAATTCCTAACAAGTGTTATCAAGAGCTAAAGGTTTGAAGATCGGTCACAATGGCGATTGAAAGCAGATATACGATTGGTTGATGATTTGGGTATAATCAAGAGAAGAAACGACAATTAGGGTTTTGTGTTTTGCAATATATATCAAGATGCAGAGATTTAGTTGATCGCAATGAACTTAGGGTATGTATATGTACCCAGTAAGTTGATCACACCAGAGTTTGTCTGATTCTGGCGAGGTATAATGTAATCGGGCGCACGGTTGCATTATGATGGTGATTTATTCGTGAAGGTTACGGAATCAAGGGGTCGGTTTGATGGAGTTGTTTGCAGAAAACACAAGAATAGATTTTTTCGAAAGTGTCGATCTGAGTTCTCATTCTTCGCGATCCCGTGCGAATAACATTAACATGTGTATACAAAATTGCTAATCATATCATAATATGATTTATCTTTTAATTTGTTACGTTGATGTTGATATCAGTTCCTAATTTTTTATGGCAATCTACATGTCCGACAAAAATTCCGAAAAAGTTATGAGGGAACCGATACATTGAAAGGTATTAATAAGAGAATCAAATTAGTCATAGCAATAACCCTACCTGTGACGTCTTCACTTTTTGGCCAAAAAGTTCAATCTGCCTGTGACGTGGCACATGTCAGTTTCTGACATAAAATAACCCTGACGCCCCTTTTTGTGTCATCCAATTGTGGGTCCTACCAGTTTAATTTATTCTTTTTTATTTTATATTAAAGAATGAATTAAAAGTTATTTTATAAAATAAAATGCATAAAAAATATAAAAAACATCACAAAATAATATTTCATAAAATTCAACCATTACATAAATTAATATAATTCAACAATACTTAAAATCTAACCATTACATAAATTAAATTGTAAAATAAACTAGTTCGCAGTGCGAAATGTGGGCGGAAGGTTCCAAATATGCTCAACAAGATCATCGGTTAGTTGGTCGTGCACCGTCCTATCTCTATTCTCTCGGATGATAACGTCTTGATCCCGTCCTCTATTCGGTATACGCTCTGGACGATTCTCCATCGGTTCGGTAATGAAATCTTTCTCCCAATCACTTAACGCAAATCCTTGATCTTCTAAAATCATATTACGTAATATGATACAACAATCCATAACTCTTCGAATTTTGTTCACCGACATAGTGCGTGCCGCTAACCTTAAAATATGAAATCGACCTTGAAGAACTCCAAATGTCCTCTCAACATCCATTCGGGCACAAGCTTGAAACCGCGTAAACTTAATCCTTGGATCATGTGTTGGAGCCACATAACCTTTGACTAGGGTAGCCCAGTCAGAATATATACCATCAGCGAGGTAATAGCCTTTTGTGTAATGATTACCATTTATCTCAAACAGAGCGGGTGGAATTGTTCTGTTCTTTAGTTTAATAAAAATCGGTGATTGATTCAAAACATTTATATCATTGTTGGAACCCGCCATCCCAAAAAATGCATGCCAAATCCACAAGTCATACGAAGCAACTGCTTCTAGCATAATAGTGGGTTTCTTGTGATCACCCCGAGTGTATTGTTCCTTTAAAGCAACTGGACAATTCTTCCACTCCCAATGCATACAATCAATACTCCCGAGCATAACCTTAAAATTGTGTTTCTCCTCATGTTTACTATATAATCGTTCAACATCGTATGCATTGAAAGACCTCATGTAACGTTCTTTCTATAAATGAATAATACATTTACAATAGTTGTCTAAACAAATTATTGAGGTTTGCTCACTCATTTTTAAGTATTCATCAAACATATCGGCGGCGGTTCCATACGCCAACTGGCGTAGAGATGAAGTCATTTTTTGCAATATTGTAAAAGTCGGTCAACCGATAGCATCAAAACGTTCCCTAAAATATGTAAAATAATCGGGAATATTATGAATATCAAAATCAGAAATACCTCGAGATATTCGGAGAAATAACTGAATACGCATACGAAAACGCCTTTTAAATTTATGTTGCGGAAACACGGGCGTGTCACTAAAATAATCCTTCCATAAGTTTTCTGCGGCTTTCTCTTGATCTCTAGGAATATAAATTCGGGATCTTGGAACACGCTCGGATGATTCGACTTCGGCATCTTCACCTTCTAATTCTTGAATTAGTGCAACAATACACTCGTCTTCCGAATCGGATTCCGAATTAAGTAAATAAGATGTCATCTAGATATATAAATTTTTTTTGAATAAAAGTGTTAAAATGAGAGAAAATGGAGAGTTTGATATGTTAAAAATGATGGGGTTTGATGGGTTTATTGTAAATTTTAAAAAAAAATTCAAAAATATCCGTTACCCAACGGCTACAAAATTCGGCCAATCAAAAACTTACACGTCACCTGATGCCTTTTTTTCCGTGAAAAATTCAACTGACGCCCCATGAGCGTTTCGCCTGACGCCGCGTCAGGGGTGTCAGAGGGCGTCAGCGAACCTGACGGGACTCCTCTGACGCCGCGTTAAAAATGGTCTAATATATACCCCTAAGTATAGGCGTCAGCACAAATCCTAGTAGCAAAATGCTACATGTCATTTAAAGATAATTGTCAGCACCATTTCTCAAAATCATATACGGAGTACATAACATCAGCGTCGATTTTGTCTATCAGATTTATGGCGATCCAGATAAAGTGAGGGAAATAGACACTTTTTTCACTGTGTAGTGAACCGAACTTTTCCATGTTTATATGTTAAATGAAATTGATATTTACATGATTAAATGTTTCCAACATGTTAAGCAATCAAACTTGTTAAGACTTGTTTAATTGAAATGAGTTTATGTAGACAATTGACCACCCAAGTTGACCGGCGATTCACGAATGTTTAAAACTTGTAACAACTACATGATATATATATATATATATATATATATATATATATATATATATATATATATATATATATATATATATATATATATATATATATATATATATAGTTAACATGAGAATTATCATAAGTAAGTATCACACTAAGTATATTAACAATGAGTTATATACATAAAAATGAGACTATTGAATTAAGAAACTCGAAACGATATATATAACGATTATCGTTATAACAACGTCTTACTAAATACATATGAATCATATTAAGATATTGATACACTATTTTTAACATGATAAAATGATAATCAAATATATCATTAAGTGTGTTAACAATGAACTACATATGTAAAACAAGACTACTAACTTAAGAGTTTTGAAACGAGTTATATATGTAACGATTATCGTTGTAATGACGTTTTTAATATATATATATATATATATATATATATATATATATATATATATATATATTGTATTAAGATATATTCATACACCATGTTATCATGATAATATGATAATTTAACATCTCATTAGATATAATAAACAATGGGTTAACTACATTAAATGAGATCGTTAACTTAAAAGTTTCAAAACATCACTTACATGTAACGACTAACGGTGACTTAACGACTCAGTTAAAATGTATATACATGTAGTGTATTAAGATATATTAATACACTTTTAAAAGACTTCAAGATATATATCAAAACACTCATACTTAACAAAAATGGTTACAATTACATTCTCATTCATTTTCATCAACAATTCTACTCGTATTCATTCAGTCTTCGTACTCGTATTACACCCAGCTTCTAGATGTACTTACTATGGGTATATACCAATAGGGACTAGCATGGGATTCTACTCTTGATTATGTCATGCATGACTAATCAAGTTTAACTTCTACCATGAACTAGTCAACTAACTAGAACTCCTTTTAACCCCACTCACCACTCACCATTCACTTCATTTCATTTCCATTTTCCTTTCTAATTCTCTCTCACCACACACACACTTATGAAAGAATTTTTCCAGTAATCAAATCATCAATTTCATCAAAAACTACTTCAAGAATCAAGCTATAATCGTCATAGGAAGAACACTTCAAGAACACTTCAAAAATCCTTTCAAGTTTGAAAGTATACTTCCAAGCTTTCTAATCCATTCCAAGTAATCATCTAAGATCAAGAAACCTTTGTTACTTACAGTAGGTTATCTTTCTAATTCAAGGTAATACTCATATTCAAACTTTGATTCAATTTCTATAACTATAACAATTTTAATTCGAGTGATAATCTTACTTGAACTTGTTTTCGTGTCATGATTCTACTTCAAGAATTTTCAAGCCATCCAAGGATCCTTTGAAGCTAGATCATTTCTTGTCACTTCCAGTAGGTTTACCTACTAAACTTGAGGTAGTAATGATGTTCATAACATCATTCGATTCATATATATATATATATATATATATATATATATACATATATATATATATATATATATATATATATATATATATATATATATATATATATATATATATAACTATCTTATTCGAAGATGTAAACTTATAATCACTAAAACATAGTTTAGTTAATTCAAAACTTGTTCGCAAACAAAGTTAATCCTTCTAACCTAACTTTTAAAATCAACTAAACACATGTTCTATATCTATATGATATGCTAACTTAATGATTTAAAACCTGGAAACACGAAGAACACCGTAAAACCGGACATACGCCATCATAGAGAAATCGGGGACTGTTTTGGTTTGGATAATTAAAAACTATGATAAACTTTGATTTAAAAGCTATTCTTCTGGCAAAATAATTTTTCTTATGAACATGAAACTATATCCAAAAATCATGGTTAAACTCAAAGTGGAAGTATGTTTTTCAAAATGGTCATCTAGACGTCGTTCTTTCGACTGAAATGACTACCTCTACAAAAACGACCTGTAATCTGTATTTCTGACTATAAACCTATACTTTTTCTGTTTAGTTTCATAAATTACAGTTCAACATGAAACCATAGCAATTTGATTCACTCAAAACGGATTTAAAATGAAGAAGTTATGGGTAAAACAAAATTGGTTAAAAATGGTTAATTTGACTACGGGATGATTTTACAAAAATCTATACTAACCATATCCTAAATAACTTATATTGTATTGTACATGTATTCTAACATATATTATGTAACCTTCATAGACCATAGACACGTATACAATGTTTTGACATATCATATCGACGTCATATATATATATATATATATATATATATATATATATATATATATATATATATATATATATATATATATATATTTGAACAACCATAGACACTCTATATGCAATAATGCTTGAGTTAGCTATACAGGGTTGAGGTTGATTCCAAAATAATATATATACTTTGAGTTGTGATCGAGTCTGAGACTTGTATACACTGGATCGTGGATTGATTCGAGATAATATATATTGATTTATTTCTGTACTACTAACTGTGGACAACTAGTTATAGACTACTAACGTTGGACTGTTAACTTAACAAACTTAAATTGTTAAAACATAATAAAATACATTGTGAATATATTTCGATCATACTTTTATATATATGTATATATTTGTTATAGGTTTGTAAATCGACCAGTGGCCAAGTGTTATTTTTCCGACGAAGGAAAAATCTGTGAAAGTGAGTTATAGTCCCACTTTTAAAATCTAATATTTTTGGGATGAGAATACATGAAGTTTTATAAATATTTTACAAAATAGGCACAAGTACTTAAAACTATATTCTATGGTTGGATTATTATTACCGAATATCACCCTTTTTAGTCTGTTAATCTAAGAATTAGGGAACAGAAACCCTAATTTATGGAATCCTAAAGATAGATCTATTGGGCCTAACAAACCCCATCCGGGTTACGGATGCTTTAATACTTCGATTTTATCATGTCCGATGAGAGTCCGGAATGATGGGGATATTCTAGATGCATTTTTGTTAATGTCGGTTACCAAGTGTTCACCATATGAATGATTTTTAATTCGCGGGTTACGCGTATTATTTTATACACGGTTTATGTATGCGGTTATAATTGAAATCTTGTAGCCTATTAACACTATAATTTATGATAAAGATTAAACCTATAACTCACCAACATTTTTGTTGATGTTTAAAGCATGTTTATTCTCGGGTGATTATTAAGAGCTTTCGCTGTTGCATGCTAAATAAAGACAGGATTTGGAGTCTGCATGCTTGTATAATATTGTTTAAAACTGCATTCGAAGAACTTAAATCGTTGTGAAATATTATTGTAAACCATTATGAAATGGTCATGTGTAAACGCTATATTTTAGATTATCATTATCTGATAATCGTCGTAATGCTTTTAAACCTTTATCGATAAAATAAAGGTTATGGTTATTTTAAAAATCGAATGCAGTCTTTGAAAAATGTCTCATATAGAGGTCAAAACCTCGCAACGAAATCAATTAATATGAAATGTTTATAATCGATATGAACGGGATATTTCAGTTGGTATCCGAGCGTTGGTCTTAGAGAACCAGAAATTGCATTAGTGTGTCTTACTGATTTTGTTAGGATACATTAGTGAGTCTGGACTTCGACCGTGTTTTCTTTAAAAACAATTGCTTAACACTTTTTGTTGGAAACTACATATTGTTAACATGTAAATATTATGTGATATATTAATCTCTTAACGTGTTTGATATTGTGTGATAGATGTCTACCTCTATTACAAATCCCATCGACTCACCTAATAATAATGAAGAGTCGAATATATTTTGAGAAGATTCACAAATTCCCGAAGAGGAACCGGAAGGGGAGGAACCGGAAGAAGAGGAACCGGAAGAGGAGGAACCGAAGAAGAGGAACCGGAAGAAGAAGAAGAGGTTCCGGAGGAAGAAATATTAATACCTACAGTAAAACGATTAAATAAAAGAAAATCCTCAACCAACGGACCAAAGTTAAAAATGGTCAATGGGGTTTCCGCCAAGGAAGCAAAATATTGGGAAAATTACCAATTTTCTAATGAATTGGATCCCGACGAGGATTCCGATGATGTTATAGAAATTACCCCAACTCAATTTAATAAGGCAAAAGAGAATAATAAGGGAAAGGGTATCACAATAGAAAAACCTGATTCCGACCCCGATGAACTTTATATGTATCGTAAACGCCCGTATTTCTTAAATTTTAACAATAATTCGGGAACATCTAGGCCACCAGTTTTTCTAAACCATTTGTGAAAATGACGGCTCGTATTAGAGGATCACCATGTATCCCTAGGAATTTAGCCAAACGAACCAAGTCCGAAGAAGAAGAAACGAGTGAGTTGGAATAAAGAGTTGTAATCATGTTGTGTAATATATGTATTGTAGTGTGCTTGTACTTTTAAGATATATGTAAAAATTGCTTGTATTGTTTGTTAATTATCTTTTACGAATCTAATCCTTGTTTATTTTACAGTATAAAAACAAAAATGGACGTTAAGGATAGACAACCAAAAATTTTAGAAGACCTACCAGGGGATATGAGATGAAATCTTGTCTAGAGTCGGGCAGAATTCATCGGCACAATTATTTACGGTGAAATTAGTTTGTCGAACATTTCAAAGACATTCCAGGTATGCCTTAGTTTATAAAAGGCTTTCCTTTGAAAGATGGGGTATATCACATTGGGGAGACTTTAGGTTACGCCGAGTTTTCTTTAAGGCATTGAATGCGGGAAACCCAAACGCAATTTTACGCTACGGGTTGAGAGCCTATTTTGACTCCACCTATCCCAACATAGGACTTCGTACATTAGAAAGAGCTTCAAACATGCAATTTAAAGAAGCATGTTATGCTTACGGATTAGTAATGTTCGCTTCTCACCAAATTGAGAAAAAGAACATCGGATTACAACTGTTAAATAAAACATTTCCACAAGTGACGGATTCAGTAGTTGGGGTAAGAAACAAGGTTTTTAGATTGTTACAGGGCTGTTGGGCATTACGTAACCCCCGTCCTTTTGACGATATTACAACATGCTGCCTAGCCAACGGCCACAACGGTTATTTTCCACAAGACCAAAGATGAGAAATAATATTAGTGTAACCAGTATGCATGACTTGTTTCTGGACATATGAATTACGTGTTTTTATTGCCTTTGCTGAACGACTTGCGTATTAACTAGAATTGCCTTCGCAACTACCTTGTATCAAAGTTATTGTGTGCTATAATTCATGCTATATGTAAAATTACGGTATTATACGTTTGTAAAATTTTGTATAAAAGTTTGAACGCGAATTTTATTGTAATCAGTTTTTCATATAGAATTGTAGTAGTGGAATTGTATATTAGCTACTAAGTATGAACTTAACGGGTAGGTACTACCCGAATTAAAACTTATAAAATACTAATATGAAGAAAAAGCTTTTATAAATGAGTTCATATTATGCTACAAAATACTGTTGACTACTCTTAATATTCTATATGATTAACTTAATTCTTTTGGATATTTTTGAAGGAAATGGCGCCGACTACTCGAAATACTCTGAATATGACCGAGGAAGACTTCCGTGTTTTCCTTGCTGAAACGTAGCCGCAGTGCAGGCTGCAATGCGAAATAACAACAATAACTCTGAAACTAGCAATGGATCTAACGCCACTAGAAATCGTGTAGGATGCTCCTACAAAGAATTCACTGCCTGCAAACCTTTGGAATTTGATGGAACCAAAGGACCAATCGGATTGAAAGGGTGGACCGAGAAGTTTGAATCGGTGTTTGCCATAACTAATTGTACTGAAGGTGACAAGGTGAAGTACGTTATGCATACCTTCACAGGTAATGCGTTAACATGGTGGACACCTATCTCGAGCAAGTGGGACAAGATACTGCTTACGCACTACCGTGGTCAGCATTCAAACACATGATGACTGAGCAGTACCGTCCCAGAAACGAGGTCAATAAGCTCAAGGTAAAGCTTAGAGAACTACAAGTGCAAGGATT
The DNA here is from genome assembly GCF_046630445.1 of Rutidosis leptorrhynchoides. Lineage (NCBI taxonomy): Eukaryota > Viridiplantae > Streptophyta > Magnoliopsida > Asterales > Asteraceae > Rutidosis > Rutidosis leptorrhynchoides. The sequence goes on from NC_092335.1 coordinate 491,200,022, forward strand.
CGATATTACCACATACGAACGACGATTCACAGAGATGTGCCTATTGGGTCCAAGAGTGTTCGAAGATGAAGAAGAAAAGATCGACGCGTTTGTGAAAGGACTACCAGAAAGAATTCAGGAGGATGTGTGTTCAAACGAGCCCACCTCCATACAAAAGGCAAGTCGAATGGCTCACAAACTAGTGAACCAGATTGAGGGTAGGATTAAAGAGCAGGCGGCCGAAGAGGCCAAAATGAAGTAAGTCAAGAGAAAGTGGGAAGAAACCAGTGACAAGAGTCACCAATACAACAACAATCACAACCACAATCGCAACAACTATCCCAACAGCCGCAACATCAATCGCAACAACAATTGCAGTCCCAACAATAATTACAACAAACATCACAACAACAACAACAACTACTACAATAATCGTCCCAACAACAATAATAACCGCAGAAACAACAATCCCAACAACTACCCCAATAACCAAAATGACAACCAAAATCAGAATATTCCGTGCAAAAGGTGTGAAGGGCACCATCCGACTACTTTTTGTTCGGTAACATGTACCAAGTGTAAAAGAAATGGTCATAGTGCGGCAAAGTGTAGAGTTTACGGACCAGGGATTAATGGAACAGAAAATGCCGACGTTACTTGTTTCGGATGCGGGAAAAAGGGTCATTATAAAAGTAAGTGTCCCAACCAGGGGAATAATAATGGTCAAGGCCGAGGAATAGTTTTCAATATTAATGCAGCAGAAGTGCAGGAAGACCCAGAGCTTGTTACTGGTACGTTTCTTATCAATGAAAAACCTGCTTATATTTTATTTGATTCGGGTGCGGATAGAAGCTATATGAGTAGAGATTTTTGTGCTAAATTAAGTGGTCCATTGACGCCTTTGGAAAATAAATTTTTACTCGAATTAGCAAAAGGTAAATTATTTACAGCAGATAAAATATGTCGGAATCGAGAAATTAAACTGGTTAACGAAACATTTAAGATTGATTTGATACCAGTAGAGTTAGGAAGTTTTGATGTGATAATCGGCATGGACTGGTTGAAAGAGGTGAAAGCAGAGATCGTTTGTTACAAAAATGCGATACGCATTATGCGCGAGAAAAGAAAACCCTTAATGGTGTATGGAGAGAAGAGCAACGCGAAGTTAAATCTTATTAGTAATTTGAAGGCGCAAAAACTAATAAGAAAAGGTTGCTATGCCATTTTAGCACACATCGAAGAAGTCAAACCAGAAGAAAAGAACATCAATGATGTTCCTGTCGCAAAAGAATTTCCCGATGTATTTTCGAAAGAATTACCGGGACTACCTCCACACCGATCTGTTGAATTTCAAATAGATCTTGTACCATGAGCTGCACCAATAGCTCGTGCTCCATAAAGACTCGCACCCAACAAAATGAAGGAACTCCAAAGCCAATTACAAGAACTTTTAGAGCGTGGTTTCATACGACTAAGTACATCACCATGGGGAGCTCATGTTTTGTTTGTCAAAAAGAAGGATGGTACATTCAGGTTGTGTATCGACTACCGAGAGTTGAACAAACTTACCATCAAGAACCGGTATCCACCACCAAGAATCGACGACTTATTTGATCAACTACAAGGTTCATCGGTTTATTCGAAGATTGATTTACGTTCTGGGTATCATCAAATGCGGGTGAAGGAAGACGATATTCCGAAGACTACTTTTAGGACGCGTTACGGTCATTACGAGTTTATGGTTATGCCGTTTGGATTGACTAACGCACCAGCTGTGTTCATAGACCTCATAAACCGAGTGTGTGGACCATATCTTGACAAGTTTGTCATTGTCTTCATCGATGACATACTTATTTACTCAAAGAATGAACAAGAGCACGAAGAACATTTGAGAAAAGTGCTAGAATTTTTTAGGAAAGAAAAATTGTACGCTAAGTTTTCAAAGTGTGCATTTTGGTTGGAGGAAGTTCAATTCCTCTGACATGTAGTAAACAAAGAAGGTATTCAGGTTGATCCGTCAAAGATCGAAACTGTTGAAAACTGAGAAACCCCGAAAACTCCGAAGCATATACGTCAATTTTTAGGATTGGCTGGTTACTACAGAAGATTCATCCAAGATTTTTCCAAAATAGCAAAACCCTTGACTGCATTAACGCATAAAGGGAAGAAATTTGAATGGAAGGATGAGCAAGAGAAAGCGTTTCAATTGTTAAAGAAAAAGTTAACTACCGCACCTATATTGTCATTGCCGGAAGGGAATGATGACTTTGTGATTTATTGTGACGCATCAAAGCAAGGCCTCGGATGTGTATTAATGCAACGAACGAAGGTAATTGCTTATGCGTCTAGACAATTGAAGATTCACGGACAAAATTATACGACTCACGATTTGGAATTGGGTGCTGTTGTTTTTGTATTAAAGAACTGGAGGCACTACTTATATGGGGTCAAAAGTATTATATATACCGACTACAAAAGTCTCCAACATATATTTGATCAGAAACAATTGAATATGAGGCAGCGTAGATGGATTGAGTTGTTGAATGATTACGACTTTGAGATTCGTTACCACCCAGGGACGGCAAATGTGGTAGCTGACGCCTTGAGCAGAAAGGACAGGGAACCTATTCGAGTAAAAGCTATGAATATAATCATTCATACTAACCTTACTACTCAAATAAAGGAGGCGCAACAGGGAGTTATAAAAGAGGGAAATTTGAAGAATGAAATACTCAAAGGATCGGAGAAACATTTTAATATTCGGGAAGACGAAACCCGGTATAGGGCTGAAAGAATTTGGGTACCAAAGTTTGGAGATGTGAGAGAAATGGTACTTGGGGAAGCACATAAAACCAGATACTCAATACATCCCGGAGTGGGAAAGATGTACAAAGATCTCAAGAAGCACTTTTGGTGGCCGGGTATGAAAGCCGATATTGCTAGATATGTAGGAGAATGTTTGACGTGTTCTAAGGTCAAAGCTGAACATCAGAAACCATCAAGTCTATTTCAAAAACCTTAAATCCCAGAATGGAAATGGGAAAACATTACCATGGATTTCATTACTAAATTGCCAAGGACTGCAAGTGGTTATGATACTATTTGGGTAATAGTCGACCGTCTCACCAAGTCAGCATACTTTCTGCCAATGAGAGAAGATAATAAAATGAAAAAGTTGGCGCGTTTATACTTGAAGGAAGTCGTCTCCAGACATGGAATACCAATCTCTATTATCTCTGATAGAGATGGCAGATTTGTTTCAAGGTTTTGGCAGACATTACAGCAAGCATTGGGAACTCGTCTAGACATGAGTACTGCCTATCATCCACAAACCGATGGGCAGAGCGAAAGGACGATACAGACTCTTGAAGACATGCTACGAGCATGTGTTATTGATTTTGGAAACAGTTGGGATCGACACCTACCATTAGCAGAATTTTCCTACAACAACAGTTACCACTCGAGTATTGAAATGGCACCGTTCAAAGAACTTTATGGTAGAAAGTGCAGGTCTCCGATTTGTTGGAGTGAGCTGGGGGATAGACAGATTACGGGTCCAGAGATAATCCAAGAAACTACCGATAAAATCATTCAAATTCAACAACGGTTGAAAACCGCCCAGAGTAGACAAAAGAGCTACGCGGACCTTAAAAGAAAAGATATAGAATTTGAAATTGGAGAGATGGTCATGCTTAAGGTTTCGCCTTGGAAAGGCGTTGTTCAATTTGGTAAACGAGGGAAACTAAATCCAAGGTACATTGGACCATTCAAGATTATAGATCGTGTTGGACCAGTAGCCTACCGACTTGAATTACCTCAACAACTCGCCAATGTACATAACACCTTCCACGTCTCAAATTTGAAGAAATGCTTAGCCAAAGAAGATCTCACTATTCCTTTAGACGAAATCAAAATCAACGAAAAACTACAATTCGTTGAAGAACCCGTCGAGATAATGGATCGTGAGGTTAAAAGACTCAAGCAAAACAAGATACCGATCGTTAAGGTTCGATGGAATGCTCGTAGGGGACCCGAGTTCACCTGGGAGCGTGAAGATCAGATGAAGCTGAAATACCCGCACCTATTTTCAGAAGATGCGTCAACACCTCCAACTGCTTAAAATTTCGGGAAGAAATTTATTTAACGGGTAGGTACTGTAGTGACCCGAACTTTTTCATATTTATATATTAAATAAAATTGATATTTACATGATTAAATATTTCCAACATGTTAAGCAATCAAACTTGTTAAGACTTGCTTAATTGAAATGAGTTTATGTGAACAATTGACCACCCTAGTTGACCGGCGATTCACGAACGTTTAAAACTTGTAACAACTACATGATATATATATATATATATATATATATATATATATATATATATATATATATATATATATATATATATATATATATATATATATATATATGTATATATATATATATATATATAGTTAACATGAGAATTATCATAATTAAGTATCACACTAAGTATATTAGCAATAAGTTATATACATAAAAATGAGACTATTGAATTAAGAAACTCGAAACGATATATATAACGATTATCGTTATAACAACGTCTTACTAAATACATATGAATCATATTAAGATATTTATACACTATGTTTAACATGATAAAATGATAATCAAATATATCATTAAGTGTGTTAACAATGAACTACATATGTAAAACAAGACTAATAACTTAAGAGTTTCGAAATGACTTATATATGTAACGATTATCGTTGTAACGACGTTTTTAATATATATATTGTATCAAGATATATTCATACACCATGTTATCATGATAATATGATAATTTAACATCTCATTAGATATAATAAACAATGGGTTAACTACATTAAATGAGATCGTTAACTTAAAAGTTTCAAACATCACTTACATGTAACGACTAACGGTGACTTAACGACTCAGTTAAAATGTATATACATGTAGTGTATTAAGATATATTAATACACTTTTGAAAGACTTCAATACATATATCAAAACACTCATACTTAACAAAAATGGTTACAATTACATTCTCATTCATTTTCATCAACAATTCTACTCGTATTCATTCAGTCTTCGTACTCGTAGTATACCCAGCTTCTAGACGTACTTACTATGGGTATATACCAATAGGAACTAGCATGGGATTCCACTCTTGATTATGTCATGCATGACTAATCAAGTTTAACTTCTACCATGAACTAGTCACCTAACTAGAACTCCTTTTAACCCCACTCACCACTCACCATTCACTTCATTTCATTTCCATTTTCCTTTCTAATTCTCTCTCAACACACACACACATACACACACACACACACTTATGAACAGATTTTTCTAGTAATCAAATCATCATTTTCATCAAAAACTACTTCAAGAATCAAGCTATAATCATCATAGGAAGAACACTTCAAGAACACTTCAAAAATCCTTTCAAGTTTGCAAGTATACTTCCAAGCTTTCTAATCCATTCCTAGTAATCATCTAAGATTATAACAACCCTCACTTTTTGACTTCTGAAATTACTGAAATGACCCTAGGGTTTACTGTCTGGCTATACGTATTAATTATTTAAGGGTTGTTATATACACAATCAATTTAACGTTGACCAAATAATAAACTTTTATTCGACACTCACTGCTAATTAAAATTTATGCATTTCAATAATATTATTTATAACTATTAATCTATAAGTAATAAATAAAAAGTGACATTTATATAAATAATAAAACAATTGGGAACTAAATAAAAATAAATACAAGTCATGAATTAGTAAAAAGAAAATAATACTTATCATGTAGTAAATGTAAAAATAATAATAAACATAATAATAATAATAATAGTAATAATAATGAGACTAAAGAATCTTAAACAATTACATCCTTATGTTGACTAAAAATAAAGTATAAACTAGTACATCCTTATGTTGACTAATTATAAACTAGTACCACCTTTTGTTGACTAAAAATTATAAAACAAAATAAAATCATTAATTAGAACATCCTTATGTTGACTAACACTCTAATACTTGCACTATATAAACACTCCTAGACTCCTAGTTTCTCATTCACAAATCACACCAAAATCCGCTCTCAAAAACAATCTCTCCCTCTCCCTCTCTTGTGGTATTCGGATCTTCAAGCTTGTTCTTCGTGTTCTTCAAGAATCTTCAAGGAGTTCTTCAAGATTTTTAAGGCTTTGATCTTCCATCTTCATCGTGTTCATCTTTTCTTTATTAATTATCTTAAATCTTCAAAGGTATAACATAAACCCTAAACTATTTACATAAACTTTAATATTTGTTAATTCATATTCATATTATAAACTTGTTATTCATAAGTATATACATAAACACTCCTAGATTTATATATACATATATACATGTAAAAAAAATATTTTTATGTATATATACGAATTATATATACATATACATATTAAAACCTTAAACCCTAATACTACTTATACTAGTACTTAACATGTATACACTATTACTATTACTAGCACCTATAACCTACTACTTATATTGTAGCACAAAAACATTTTGGGATATGTATTAGAGATGTATAGATCTTCGAACTTTCTTGACGAATGGTTTCTACGAGATTCTAGGCAGAGGGTTTGGATTTCCGATTTAAAGGGTCCTATGGCTCAAGCCCCTAGATCTAAATTAGCCATTCGAAGGGAAAGGGGTGATTGGAAGCTTATCTAATACGGCAAGTATCCTAAAATGAAAAACACTCATAAAAGTAGAAACTCTCTAGTCATAGAAACTTAGTAAAATAAGAAACTTTCTAAAAATGGAAACTTTATAAAAATAGTAACTTACTAGGAATAGAAACTTAGTAAAACAAACTATACTTAAACACATACTTAAACTTAAACATGGGCAAAACACTTAACTACTCTTAAATGTCAATAGGTTGACTTTCCTGCTCACTCGTTCAACTCTTTATTCTGAGGAATAACTCTCTCTCTACTTACTAAGGTGACTTTCATATCCCCACTCTTATTGCTATAGCACTTTTTATACTTACTGGGGTGAGACACATGCTGCTTTTATACTTTAAACAACTTAGACACAAGTACGAACCTAAACTGTACTATGACTAGCTTATGCTACTAAGACCCCACAGTGATATTTTTTAATTGCTTTCAGGATAAGGCATTCTTAATTATTGGGGGTAGGCCTATCGGGAGTAACGTCCCCGATACATTTGACCGTGATGTCTTTGTATTACTTAATAATGATTTAAACATGGTGATAAGGTACTGTCAACTTATCATCGGGGCAACAAAACAAACGTTTAGTCTAAAATATCACGAATCAGTACTACTTTTAGATCTGCTAGATCTACTTTTTGATCCTGCGGGAGATCAACTTTACAACTAAATCTTGTGGTCTAAAAACAACGATAACTAATTTTGTTAAACCTATGAACTTCACTCAACATTTTTGGTTGACACTTTAGCATGTTTTGTCTCAGGTGCTATTTGATTCAAGCTTTCTTATCTACTACTTATGTGATGCTACTTGGACTTAGGATCAAGAGATATCGCATTTATTACTTCTGCATATGAACAATTACTTTATCGTTATTTCCATTATTGTAACGACATTTCATTTTCCGCTGCGTACTCAATAAAGTTAAATTTTCTCATTTAGTATTGTTCTCGTATTATAATATGTTGGTTTATTTGATATTAGTAACGTTTCTTCCAGACCCTATTGGGAGGACATTACAGATTGGTATCAGAGCATAACCAGGCTGTTATAGAGAACCAGGATTGCATTTTTATGTGTGCCTTACTTGCTAGCTAGGGTGCCTTAGCAATCTAGGAAACTATAACCTTTTCTGCCTTAGACTTAAAGCATTTAGAATTGCCTTATAATCTTAACAATCATGCTTTACCAAACTTGACTTAAAGATTCTAATCAAAGTCTCTTTCCTAATGTAGGACTACAACTTTCCTTGACCATAGTGCCTTTAATTGTTGCCTTTAACTGTTAAATGCTACACTATACTTTAGAAACTTTACTTATCTTAGAATGCCGAGCTAATCTAAGAACTCTGCTCACTTTCCTGAGTACTATCCAATTACACCACCGCATCTAAATGCAACACAATGATTTCAGAAATTCTTGACATTCATAAGTCATCTATCATGGTTATGTGTATTACATATGTATTACATGAAATATTATCCATGATTTTGAAATTCTTATAATTGTTACTACTCACACTCAAACGTATATAACTCTCTGTTATATCACGTACCTATATGCCTTATGCCTTTATGCATCGGTTTGCGAATTGAAAAATGTCATTGGGTTATCACAGTATACGAATTGAAAGTCTTTAATCAAAAGATTATTAGATTACATACTTATCACTTTATGATCTCGACACGTCATACTGCCATTATTAAAGTAAAGACACATCATATCTTATTATATCTTATCGTATCTATCCTAATAGATTTTGTCTAACACTTTTCCTAAATTCCCTCCATAAATTACGGAAATCTTTTTGCTATATACACGTATTCGACGAGATGAATATATCATCCAGTATTCAAAACTAATCTCATATCAAAAACCCTAATTCCAAACACATAATATGGATTCCTCGAACTCTTCGAGCTCCAATGGCAGCGTAACCGGAATGAACCAACCAATCAGCCATCATCTATTTTGGATGAATTGGGGATGGGTTCGTAGTAAACTTAATCAATGGAGACAAGAAGAAGGTGATCCCTTCCACCAACCGAATTCACCTCTTGGTGAAGAACCTGAAGCACTTACTGGCGAACCCGTTCGGAACACTATTTTCACCCTCATTTCCAGGATATCCAGTCACAAATATATAATATCTAAAATTTTAGATCTTATTCATCCACTTGTCCGAACCGCCAATCATCCCGGAATAATAGAAGAAGTCAACGAGCTTCGCGCTCGAGTTGTGGCTCTGGAGAATATGGTGCGAAACCTACGAACACCAGCAGCAGCACCAGCAGCATAACCAGTACCACCAGTACCATCGGCATCACCACCAACATCACCAGCTTCACCAAAGAAAACATCCGCATTCCACGCCTCAACATCACACTCAGTACCTCAAACATCAACATCATACGCCCTATAGATACCAAGGAATATTAGTAATAATGAGTTAAGATGTATTGACTCATTCTTCCTGAAGAATTACATATGTATACTTTATATATATGGATTGGAACAATAATAAATCTTTTCATACTAAGCTATTACGTGTGAATCTTAACTAGTATGTACTACTTGATTAATTCATATCATTAATATGATATGATGTACATCCTTCGTTAATGACTTAACAATCGTTAATCACTGCTTCAACATAATAAACTCCATTTCATAAGAAACCAAGTGTATTACTCAAATACATGATTGATTGTATACTTTCATTTTTTATGTACTCGAAACTTTCTAGAAAACATCATTCGTGCCTTATGAATTTCACAAGAATTCCACGAGCACCAACATTATATACTGAGGTATATCAATAACAATGAACGATGAAGTATTGATTCATAACTTCATTAGCGAAATATTTCGCGACAATTATGAAATCTCTAAGGTTTTGGAGATTATTTATTCTCGTTTCAACCGCAAATCAAATGAGTTTAATATTATATTAACTCATTAAATCTATATTATATCTGAAGAATACATATATGAACGTATATCTTCTCTTTTGTACAAACTGTTAATTGTGAAAATATTTTAATGGGTAGGTAATACCCGAGAAATATTTATATCTCACATTAATATGTTACATTGTACATTCTTCAAATTCTGATTCAATAATCAGTAACTATACTACTTACATCCACATATGTATCTGCGCACCAAAGAACAACCATTTTCATTCAAATCAAATTACATATTCTGAATTTGACATATCAGAATTCAAGTAAAGCTATAGCAGATGTTATCTTCCTAAAGATCACTACATTCATGAATTATATTCATTCGTATTCTATGATGAATTATCACATCAAACCACCAAAATTATCATTCATTACTTTTGAAATCAACAACGCCTATTCGTCAACCATTAGATCCATTGACGATTACAATCAGCGTTTAATCATCTAAAAATAAAATTTCTTGAAACCATCTCGGGTTGTCAATCAATGATTCAGATTCGTTAACCTTGAGAATGCTGACGAAGCAGCAAATGCTATAGATGTTCTTAAGGGCTAACAGTTTGATAATAAAGAATGGTACGTTGGAAAAGCCCAAAAGAAAATTTAGAACTGAAAAACGGATTGAGCTAACCATGGAGGAGACCAAGGACAAACACAAGGGCCAAACCCTATATTCAAAGAATCCAGGAAATTTTGAATCCGGTGAAATCTTTAGAGAATATCTTGCTCCAAAGTCATGTTAAAAGCTTGCGGAAAATTTTTCTTCATCAACTTTCGAACTTAGAAATTCCAAAATATCATCATAAATATCCTCTATATTTCGGAAGATATCTTCATAATGATTCATGTCCGCAATTAAGTATCTCTTTGCGATATCTTTATAAAGGAAACTGTTTTAGTTTCTATATTCTATAAAATTCGAGTTTAAATTATAAATGCTTTGAAGAAGTGATTGGGAATTGAAGCATGAGTTAATATAATATAATGACGTCAGGCCAACGTGATTATATTACAGTAAGTCATGCTCAGTTTTTAATGGAAGATGATGATTCATAGATTTTATAATCATCATTTGCCATGTTACAGGACTCTTACATTCTATTTAACCTCTAAACATATCAAGAAAATATTTTTCTTGATGATTCGGTCTTTTTCGGATATTCTGGTAATATGACAAATCAAATCGTGCTATTACCTTTCCTTTCTACTTTATATATTATGATCATTCAAAACTTCATACCTATGAATTTTGGACCATTACTCGCTTGACTTGAAGTCGGGAAGAAGAAACAAAAACATAAAGCTCCGACATATAAGGGAAAATATAAAGCCCGATAACGACTCCGAAATTACAAACCGTGTATATCAATGCGTATAGCAATATAAAGACACGGGATAATTAAAAACACTATAACCCCAAGAGCATAGAAGAAGTAAACAGATTCCTCTGGCGGTAAAAGAAAAAGAAGAATGACTGCATAGATGGTCAATATAATAACCAGGATCAGAACTGGATTTAGCATTTTCTTAATCTTTTGGAAGTTTGAATTGAGAAAGAAAGTATAGAAGTGGTGAAGATAATGAAACGGAAGAAGCTAATTTATAGCAAAATTCCAAACACATCAATCGAGGCAAATCACCGCATTTAATCAAACAAATCTCAAAATTTCGTAAATACCGGAGAATCAAATCTTATAGATTACAAAGATTTCCTTTAATTCCTTGAATTCCGGAAATCAATCGTGACTACGTCAAAAGTTAAGGCGAACATTTAATTTTCTCATTTCACTCTTTTATGATAGCTTCGTTTATACTCTTCCTATAAACGAATCGTTTTATCCATATTATTCAATAGTGATAAAACTTTATTTTTCAACTTATATTCATCATTAAAATATTCTTGTTGTAAACAATGAAGATCTCTATCAAATTTCATGACTGTAATTTTCACAAACTCCTCTCTGTTTGTCTGCCCTAATATTGTGGCATAAAATGCTCAAGGTTTTAAATGAGCTCAATACCATTCATAACACATTTCATGTATCCAATTTACTGAAATGACTTGTATAACATCATCATTTTGAATGATCTTCGCATTAATGATAAAATGCACTTCGTTGAAGAACCTATAGAAATCATGGAAGGAGAGGTCAAACAAACGCGTAAAAGCAACATACTTATCATTAAAGTCTGTTGGAATTCGCGTAGAGGCCCCGAATATACCTGGGAATGCAAAGACCATATGAAACAGAAATATCCCCATCTTTTCTCAACTGCTGATGCATCCGAGAAGTCTACCTAAAACTTCGGGACGAAGTTTTTATTAACAGGGAGGTACTATAACAACCCTCACTTTTTGACTTCTGAAATTACTGAAATGACCCTAGGGTTTACTGTCTGGCTATACGTATTAATTATTTAAGGGTTGTTATATACACAATCAATTTAACGTTGACCAAATAATAAACTTTTATTCGACACTCACTGCTAATTAAAATTTATGCATTTCAATAATATTATTTATAACTATTAATCTATAAGTAATAAATAAAAAGTGACATTTATATAAATAATAAAACAATTGGGAACTAAATAAAAATAAATACAAGTCATGAATTAGTAAAAAGAAAATAATACTTATCATGTAGTAAATGTAAAAATAATAATAAACATAATAATAATAATAATAGTAATAATAATGAGACTAAAGAATCTTAAACAATTACATCCTTATGTTGACTAAAAATAAAGTATAAACTAGTACATCCTTATGTTGACTAATTATAAACTAGTACCACCTTTTGTTGACTAAAAATTATAAAACAAAATAAAATCATTAATTAGAACATCCTTATGTTGACTAACACTCTAATACTTGCACTATATAAACACTCCTAGACTCCTAGTTTCTCATTCACAAATCACACCAAAATCCGCTCTCAAAAACAATCTCTCCCTCTCCCTCTCTTGTGGTATTCGGATCTTCAAGCTTGTTCTTCGTGTTCTTCAAGAATCTTCAAGGAGTTCTTCAAGATTTTTAAGGCTTTGATCTTCCATCTTCATCGTGTTCATCTTTTCTTTATTAATTATCTTAAATCTTCAAAGGTATAACATAAACCCTAAACTATTTACATAAACTTTAATATTTGTTAATTCATATTCATATTATAAACTTGTTATTCATAAGTATATACATAAACACTCCTAGATTTATATATACATATATACATGTAAAAAAAATATTTTTATGTATATATACGAATTATATATACATATACATATTAAAACCTTAAACCCTAATACTACTTATACTAGTACTTAACATGTATACACTATTACTATTACTATCACCTATAACCTACTACTTATATTGTAGCACAAAAACATTTTGGGATATGTATTAGAGATGTATAGATCTTCGAACTTTCTTGACGAATGGTTTCTACGAGATTCTAGGCAGAGGGTTTGGATTTCCGATTTAAAGGGTCCTATGGCTCAAGCCCCTAGATCTAAATTAGCCATTCGAAGGGAAAGGGGTGATTGGAAGCTTATCTAATATGGCAAGTATCCTAAAATGAAAAACACTCATAAAAGTAGAAACTCTCTAGTCATAGAAACTTAGTAAAATAAGAAACTTTCTAAAAATGGAAACTTTATAAAAATAGTAACTTACTAGGAATAGAAACTTAGTAAAACAAACTATACTTAAACACATACTTAAACTTAAACATGGGCAAAACACTTAACTACTCTTAAATGTCAATAGGTTGACTTTCCTGCTCACTCGTTCAACTCTTTATTCTGAGGAATAACTCTCTCTCTACTTACTAAGGTGACTTTCATATCCCCACTCTTATTGCTATAGCACTTTTTATACTTACTGGGGTGAGACACATGCTGCTTTTATACTTTAAACAACTTCGACACAAGTACGAACCTAAACTGTACTATGACTAGCTTATGCTACTAAGACCCCACAGTGATATTTTTTAATTGCTTTCAGGATAAGGCATTCTTAATTATTGGGGGTAGGCCTATCGGGAGTAACGTCCCCGATACATTTGACCGTGATGTCTTTGTATTACTTAATAATGATTTAAACATGGTGATAAGGTACTGCCAACTTATCATCGGGGAAACAAAACAAACGTTTAGTCTAAAATATCACGAATCAGTACTACTTTTAGATCTGCTAGATCTACTTTTTGATCCTGCGGGAGATCAACTTTACAACTAAATCTTGTGGTCTAAAAACAACGATAACTACTTTTGTTAAACCTATGAACTTCACTCAACATTTTTGGTTGACACTTTAGCATGTTTTGTCTCAGGTGCTATTTGATTCAAGCTTTCTTATCTACTACTTATGTGATGCTACTTGGACTTAGGATCAAGAGATATCGCATTTATTACTTCTGCATATGAACAATTACTTTATCGTTATTTCCATTATTGTAACGACATTTCATTTTCCGCTGCGTACTCAATAAAGTTAAATTTTCTCATTTAGTATTGTTCTCGTATTATAATATGTTGGTTTATTTGATATTAGTAACGTTTCTTCCAGATCCTATTGGGAGGACATTACAAAGATCAAGAAACCTTTGTTACTTACAGTGGTTATCTTTCTAATTCAAGGTAATTCTCATATTCAAACTTTGATTCAATTTCTATAACTATAACAATTTTAATTCGAGTGATAATCTTACTTGAACTTGTTTTCGTGTCATGATTCTACTTCAAAAATTTTCAAGCCATCCAAGGATCCTTTGAAGCTAGATCATTTCTTGTCACTTCCAGTAGGTTTACCTACAAAACTTGAGGTAGTAATGATGTTCATAACATCGTTCGATTCATATATATATATATATATATATATATATATATATATATATATATATATATATATATATATATATATATATATATATATATAACTATCTTATTCGAAGATGTAAACTTGTAATCACTAGAACATAGTTTAGTTAATTCTAAACTTGTTCACAAACAAAGTTAATCCTTCTAACCTAACTTTTAAAATCAAATAAACACATGTTCTATATCTATATGATATGCTAACTTAATGATTTAAAACCTGGAAACACGAAGAACACCGTAAAACCGGACATACGCCGTCATAGAGAAACCAGGGACTGTTTTGGTTTGGATAATTAAAAACTATGATAAACTTTGATTTAAAAGCTATTCTTCTGGGAAAATGATTTTTCTTATGAACATGAAACTATATCCAAAAATCATGGTTAAACTCAAAGTGGAAGTATGTTTTTCAAAATGGTCATCTAGACGTCGTTCTTTCGACTGAAATGACTACCTCTATAAAAATGACTTGTAATCTGTATTTTCGACTATAAACCTATACTTTTTCTGTTTAGTTTCATAAAGTACAGTTCAATATGAAACCATAGCAATTTGATTCACTCAAAACGGATTTAAACGAAGAAGTTATGGGTAAAACAAAATTGGTTAAAAATGGTTAATTTGACTACGGGATGATTTTACAAAAATCTATACTAGCCATATCCTAACTAACTTATATTATATTGTACATGTATTCTAACATGTATTATGTAACCTTGATAGACCATAGACACGTATACAATGTTTTGACATATCATATCGACGTCAACTATATATATATTTTGGAACAACCATAGACACTCTATATGCAGTAATGCTTGAGTTAGCTATACAGAGTTGAGGTTGATTCCAAAATAATATATATACTTTGAGTTGTGATCGAGTCTGAGACTTGTATACACTGGGTCGTGGATTGATTTGAGATAATATATATTGATTTATTTCTGTACTACTAACTGTGGACAACTAGTTGTAGACTACTAACGTTGGACTGTTAACTTAACAAACTTAAATCGTTAAAACATAATAAAATACATTGTGAATATATTTTGATCATACTTTGATATATATGTATATATTTGTTATAGGTTCGTGAATCGACCAGTGGCCAAGTGTTATTTTTCCGACTAAGGAAAAATCTGTGAAAGTGAGTTATAGTCCCACTTTTAAAATCTAATATTTTTGGAATGAAAATACATGCAGTTTTATAAATGTTTTACAAAATAGGCACAAGTACTTGAAACTACATTCTATGGTTGGATTATTAATACCGAATATCACCCTTTTTAGTCTGATAATCTAAGAATTAGGGAACAGAAACCCTAATTGACGCGAATCCTAAAGATAGATCTATTGGGCCTAACAAACACCATCCGGGTTACGGATGCTTTAGTACTTCGATTTTATCATGTCCGATGAGAGTCCCGGAATGATGGGGATATTCTAGATGCATTTTTGTTCGGTTACCAGGTGTTCACCATATGAATGATTTTTAATTCGCGGGTTACGCGTATTATTTTGTACACGGGTTATGTGTGCGGTTATAATTGAAATCTTGTGGCCTATTAACATTATGATTTATGATAAAGATTAAACATATAATTCACCAACATTTTTGTTGACGTTTAAAGCATGTTTATTCTCGGGTGATTATTAAGAGCTTCCGCTGTTGCATGCTAAATAAAGACATGATTTGGAGCTTGCATGCTTGTATAATATTGCTTAAAACTGCATTCGAAGAACTTAAATCGTTGTGAAATATTATTGTAAACCATTATGAAATGGTCATGTGTAAACGCTATATTTTAGATTATCATTATCTGATAATCGTCGTAATGCTTTTAAACCTTTATCGATAAAATAAAGGTTATGGTTATTTTAAAAATCGAATGCAGTCTTTGAAAAACGTCTCATATAGAGGTTAAAACCTCGCAACGAAATCAATTAATATGAAACGTTTATAATCGATATGAACGGGACATTTCACACTGGGGGTAAAAAAAAATTAAAAAACGTAAAAAAAAAAAATTTGCCAAAATATGAAGGTTTTTAGACAAAATTTGGAGGTCTTTAAACAAAATTTGAAGTTTTTTTTTTTTTGTTGCAAAATTTAAAGATTTTTGGACAAAATTTGAAGGTTTTTAGACAAAATTTGAAGGATTTGGGGCAAAATCTTGAGACCTTAGAGCCAAAATATGAATACTTTTAGCCAAAAAAAATTCCACTGTGTTCGAAACGATCAAATCCAAATTTTTTGCACTAAAAAAAAAAAATTTCAGTGGGGGCGAGTGATCCCACTTGCCCCTCTTCATTTTCATCCTGTCCAGGGAGTTAGAGATTAAGTACGGGAGATTAGTGGTTTTTTTTTTTTTTTTTTTTTTTTCTGAAAATCATAGGAGATTAGTGTTTTCCTTTAAGAACCCATTTCCGGCACACCATATATTTTCCTTCTATATATGGATAGTGTTGAAAATGTTTTTAGCTCCTTGTAAGTTGTTGGAGAAGTCTTGAAGCCGGGAACTTTACAATTGAATGAATGGTGTCTCGTGCCACCCCTAAGTATAAGGTTTTTAAATTTGAATGAATGTTGGCACGGTGGCACCCTAAAGTAAAAGTGGCCGCCCCTGCCTTCTCACTCTTAGTCTTTTGCAGATCACTAAAAGTTGGTATGGAGATCGAGCAATTTTCTAAATTACTGGGCCAACTTCATAATCTCCACCTTTCTGATTATCTAGGTGGAGAGGAAATCTTGCACTCCTCATAAAGTATGAGAAAACTAATTGAAAGAAACTCATTAAAAGCAGTCACAACCAAAGTGAAATGGAACTAGATGCTAAAAAAAAAAAAATTAACATCACCAGATTTTCGGCAAATAGTTAATGAGCGTCTTCCTACTCGAGTTAATCTCGAAGATCGGGATGGTTGATCAATGTCTAGATGTTGTCATGCAAACTAATTTGATCATATTGCACTTTTAAAGAGATAAAACGTTATTCTAGAAAATCTAGATGATGTAAGAAAATCTTATTATGAAAATCTGATCTTATATGATGGAACACGCATCATGCGTGGTGCGAGTTGTGAGTAACAAGTAGTGTAGCTAGTAAAACGAACCAATGACCAAGGGACATGCACCATGCACTGTCCGTCATGTATCGTGACTGATGCGTGATTAGGGATTAGGGGTTATAAGTTATAACAACAATTATGAAATTAGGGGCATATAAGGCATTTTGGATTTTAGGGGTATTTTGACCAATTCCTATTCTAAAAAAATGTCTATTCCACAATCCGACGTTACTTTTCCAATTGTATATTCCCAGGTCCTACCTACTCTGTACATCAATCTTCTTATGATTAACAGACCACTGCTCCTGCTCCGACGAATATTCAAACATCAAAGACCACCTCTGCTAATAATCGTAAGTTATATTCTGTTATTGTCACCTCTACAAATATCATTATTGAATGCTGTCAAATTATAGCGATTTGATTAGTAATTTTCTGTTATTCATTAAAAAATGATGTAATTGCATTTTTGTGGGAGGTTAGACTTCTACTGTGATTTGGATTTTATTTGTAGTAGGTTGGATTTAAAAGTGATTGGTACTTTGCCCGAATTGATTTAAAAGTCAAAGGTGATATATGTATACTTTGATTACAGAGTATTGTTTTTGAAGCTTGTTATAGCTAGTGTAAAAGTGATTGGTACTCTGTATGCTTATAAATCGCAACTGCTGGCAGATCGATTCCCAAAATGTTTAATCCTCAGTTTTTTTCTCTTTCTTCCTTCAACTGAACTCAATCATCAGCAAATTAAGAGAGATGCAGTCCTCCAATGAACTCAAGCGTCGGCGTTTTTCAGTTGATGAGATTAAAATGGCAATCAATAACGATTCAGATCAAGTTATAGATGAGCTTACATCATCACTAAAACGGCAAAAGCAACAGGTTTGGATATCAATTTTATGTAATATATAGCTTCTAAAAGTCATTCAGATAATAAGCTTTGTTAAATATGTTTTAGATATTTAATATTAAAGTAATTCTCAATCTTCTGGTGAATTTTAGTCAGTTATTTAAACGTGTACCTTTAATGGAACATCTTACAATCTTCATCGTTATCATCATTCCATTTACCGTGTCAGGAAATTGATAAAAGCTTCGAGTGGATTCTTATTGGATATAGGTTCCGCCTTGACGAAATACAAAGGGCAACAAATGGATTTTCAATTGATAATTTATTAGAAGAATCGACCTGTTGGAAGTCCTATCGTGGCTACTTGTATGCAGAGAGATACAATGGAGATATTTTCGTAAAGCGTATCAGCAAGGAGCTAATTGAGCTGGGGAGTTATGATTTTAAGCAGGAGCTTGCAGTGTTGGCTTCTTGTTATCATGTCAACGTTATTTCTTTGTTAGGATATTGTAATGAAGAAAATGAAAATATTATCGTATATAAATTTATGCCAAATGGTTTATTGTATCATTATCTTTACAATAACCAACACGTCTCTCCTCGCTTGTCCGTTAAGCAATGCCTTGACATCTGCATTGGGGTGGCACGCGGTTTAAGCTACCTTCAT
The DNA here is from genome assembly GCF_046630445.1 of Rutidosis leptorrhynchoides. Classification (NCBI taxonomy): domain Eukaryota; kingdom Viridiplantae; phylum Streptophyta; class Magnoliopsida; order Asterales; family Asteraceae; genus Rutidosis; species Rutidosis leptorrhynchoides. The sequence continues at coordinate 491,219,168 of NC_092335.1, forward strand.
ACAAAAAACATCATTCATGGTAACCTGGCCACTATGAATATTTTTCTGGATCATGATTTGGTTCCTAGCATCTCAGGAATGGATAAGGCCGTTACTGTTCATCATATAAAGGCTAAATATATCATGGATTTAAAACAAGGTACTATATATTTCAATTCTTTTGATTAACACTATCATAATTTTTTCATTTGAACAATACTTAGACCTATATTTTAATGTTAAATATATCATTGTTCCTTTGGGAAAATGCGAGATTTGTTCTAATTAGAAAACCTGAAACTATATATAATTGTAGTTACCATAAGCTTCACAGGTACGGAAGGGTATCTAGCACCTGAATGTTATGAACCAGGCTACAAACCAAGCAAACAATGTGATGTGTATGCATTTGGTATTCTGTTGTTGGAAGTGTTATGTGATAAACCGCTATGGAAGAGCCTGATTATGTTGGCTCTTGAATTTGCCATGAAAGGAGAACTACCTAGGATTAGGCACGAACCTGTCGAGATAAGCATTTTCGAAAAATGTTTGCGGGCATGTGAAAATCTCATAAGAGAATGTCTAGATGTTGACCCGGATAAACGTCCTTCTATGAAACAAGCCGTGGACGAGCTTGAATTGGCTTTGAAACTGCAAAAGAATTACAAGAACTGTAATGCTATTAGTCAGCAGGTTAGATCTGAATTCCAAACTGTTGATTAATGATATATAACTTGTTATCATTAAAATTAAGTTGTTCATGTCATAGGTTGGCAGTTTTCACTTCTTGCTGTTGGATAACCCAAGGTCGTCATCTAAAATCAAGTCTATGCCTAAAATAAAGAGATTCTTACTTTCTGACATAAAAATGGCAACAAAGGACTTTAGTGCTTCAAATTATTTAGGAAAAGGGGCATTTGGGGAAGTCTACAAAGGCAACATATCCCGGAGTTGGTTCAGCGAATTGGTTGCTGTTAAGCGTATGAGCAAGGAGGCCAAGGAAGGACTTACTTCATTTGAGAAGGAAATCAAATTGGTGTCAGATTGCAATCATGACAACATCATATCTCTATTGGGATTTTGCGACGAAGAAGATGAGAAAATTCTCGTGTATGAATTTATGTCGAATGGTTCACTTTTCGATTATCTCTATAAAGACAAAAGTAGAATTGCTAAGTTGACCATAGAGCAGCGACTCGAAATCTGCATAGGAGTTGCAAAAGGTTTGGATTACCTTCATTCTCGTACAGATTATGTCATCATTCATAGTGACCTCAAGACTGACAACATTCTCTTGGATGAAAATTTGGTTCCTAAGATATCAGATTTTGGGTTGTCCAGAACTCGCGATGCTGGACCGTCCACTTCAAAACAAATCACTTATCATATACAAGGTATTGTAAAGGTGATTAATGTTCATTAATTAATTAGATGAGTAAAAGTGGATTCGTATATACCCAATTCATTGATCATTATGAACTTGCGGGCATAGCCCAACAATTCTCCCCATGTACTTTGTGTCATGGGATAGGAAGAGGTCATGGGTTCGATCCTTAGGGATGACATGATTTTCTTTAAATCAATTGAACACCAATAATGGTAGTATATATTGACCCTATAGGGAGGTTTTACCGGATTCGTTCATGGACCTCTACCCGGAAAACTGCCCGAATGGATGTGTTCCCCGGGTACCGTCGATCGGGTTCGGGTCTCCACCCGAACGTGTGTGTTACGTGCAAATGATGAGGGTCGTTGAAATAAATGATCTACTGATGCCAAAAAATCGCCGTTAAAAAAAAAAAACAAAAATTTCATTGATCATTATTTCGTTCAACTCCTAGGCGAAGCTAATTAATTAGGTTGCAAACTTACAGGTACAGAAGGATATTTAGCTCCTGAATGTTATGAATCCAATTACCAACTAAGTCGAAAAGCGGACGTATATGCTTATGGAGTTGTATTATTGGAAGTGTTATGTGAGAGGCCAGCTTGGGAGAGACTAGTTATTTTGGCACTTCCATTCATCAGAAGACGAAACCTTCCGGATTTCACTCCTGACTATGTTGCAAGACATATTTCTACGAGATGTTCACGGGCGTGTGAGCACCTTATAATGGAATGCTTGGATACCAATCCAGACAAACGTCCTGATATGAATCAAGTTGTAACTAGGATTGAAGAAGCATTGAGACTGGAAAAGGAATACTCAAAGGATCATCCACTTCCATTCACTGATCCCAAAGTCTTTTCATCTTGTGATAGTTTGAGAGATAATATGATAGAGTTTCTAGATCTAGAAATGAATCAAGTTGTAACTAGGTTTGAAGAAGAATTGAGACTGGAAAAGGAATACTTAAGGGATCATCTATTTCCATTCAATGATCCCAAAGTCTTTTCATCTAGTGATAGTTTGAGAGATAATACGATAGAGCTTCTAGATCTAGGTGTTGATGATTTTGATTTTATCAACAAGTATTTTAGTTAATTAGGATTTACTTGAAAAGTAATCAACATATACTTGTAACGGGTTAGAAGAGTGTGAAGTACACGCTCGTAAATATTAACTTGATACTTGTTATGGAAATTGTGGTATTGAAAGGTTTAAAATTAATAGAGATTAATTGTTCGAGTTCTCATTAATCCAAAACCCTCTATTTATATATAACCTACCTATTACAATAAGGAAACTTCTTACTTTGCCAAGACAATACATTATATGTAAACATAACTAGTTGCACGGTCCCCGCTTCGCTGGAGAGAACCAAAAACTTGTTTTTACAAATAAGCAAAATAAAATATAACCCGTAGTCGAAAATCTTGAAAAAACTATATTTTACATATATGATACAAAAGGGTATGACCTAATGGCATCGACGTAACTCGTTAACCCTGAAGTTGTGAGTTCGAGTTTCGTCGTAAACAATTTAGACAATTTAATGGGTGTGTGCATTTTTTGTTCTAATTTTTTTTAAAGCAATCATCTATGTACGAAAAATGACCATTGTTTAAAATGATATAAGATAGTTTCTACATATACGATCGCTTGGAAAAAATGTTAGATAGATTGCTTTAACTCCGGCGATCGTGCGAACCCGATTGGAATTTGAATTCACGAGGGCGTAAAACAATCAATCGGATTAATCTATTTAATATGATTAAGCGGATAAATATCTAAAGAGATTGAACTATCCGGTGACGACCGGAATTCAATCGAAGTATAACTGACTGTAATTATCTGGTGTGATTTTGACAAAGTGATGTTACAGTGATTATCCTTCCCTCAATTCCTTCCCTCAATGAACAACCCATGGGGTGTATTTATAGGGGGAAAGTTTTTTAAAGGGATTGATGGCGTGACAACTGTCCCTTTTATGGTTGTAACAAACTGGCGTAACAAACTTCCCTGATTTATTTGATTGGGCTGACATGACATAGACGCTCCAGTTGTGTGCCATTGTCTAGATATTTTGGTGTCTGTGTGCAGGCTACCGGATAGCGTACACATTTGACCATTGAAGGGCTTATATGTTAACATTGCCTAAGGTTATCAAGTGCTTCTTCTCGGTATTCTTCATCCGGATGTCCTCTGGGCAGTTTGCAGTTGTGTTCGGTACCTCTTACCTGGTGACTAGTCGTGGTACCGGTTGCCTTTCCTTTGTATGTTTCCTTTGTATTATTATTTAAGATGTAATCAATCTCTTTCTCTTCTATACATTATAACAAAGTCAATATTAGGTAATCATTTTATCAAAAAAATTACATGAAAGAAAAGTGACCCTTGAATTAAAAAAAATGATGTTTATTTAGAACCATTGGATTCGAATTAATAAGATTATTAGCCAATATATCAAGTTTAATAATATAAAGGACCATATCTCAAAAGAAGATAGGGATGGCATCGGGTCGGGTTTGGGCCGGATTTAGGTAATCCCATACCCGAACCCGGTTAGGAAACCTAGTCCCAAACCCGGACCCATACCCGTTGGGTCCCCATTTACTTACTAACCGTCGGGTTATCGGGTTTTCTCATGGATAAACGGGAATCCCCGTTTACTTATAAACTCTCGGGTTATCGGATTTTCTCGTGGGTATCGAATAACCCGTTGTTAGCTATCTCATCACCATTCACCTACTTCAATTTATGTTTCAATAAAGCTATTAATTTGAGTACTAAATCTTGATAAATATATAAATATCGAAAAATAGTACAATACTACATTATAGCCTATATTACTATTATTAAATTTTGTAAGTAACTACACGGGGTGAATAGTTACTTATACGATTTTTAAAAAAATTTCGATGATCAACAAGATTTGAACAATCATTGATCAACTTAATCAACTCAAACCAATGTGTGTAGTGTTTATGTTTGTAGTAATGCGGAATGTAAAGTAAAGAACATAAACACAAGGATTTATAGTGGTTCAGTGGATGTTAACTAATCCACCTTAATCCACTCTCCGATTCACTAATCCGGAGTTTTGCTTCACTAATCACTTTTCTCCAAATCCGATGGAGATTTGATTTACTAGTCTTGTACCTTCTCCTTAAAGAACAAAGCTAATTCTTCTATCCCTTTGAAAGATTACCTCTAACTTAAATCAACTTGTCTTCACCTTGGACAAGTATTAATCCCAATGGAATTAATCAACTCCCTAGTTCCCTTTAAGAAAGATGATAGCTAAGCTAGCATATGTTTCTAGTTACAAAGTACAAGATTCACCCTTTCTAGTGATGACAATCCTTAGAAAATTCTATGGATTAATACAACACTATGTAAACTCACAAAGATAGTAATTTGACAGTAAGTTTACAACCCCTTCTATAATCTATGAGATTATAGAACTTCTCTTGCTAATCACAAACATATGTATATTAGTTATGTTCTTGTGATTCTCTGATGATTTTGAGTTGAAGCATGCAAGAAGTCCAAGTCTTCAAAGTTCTCCAAGTCTTGTTATTTATATGGAGAGATGAAAATATATAGCTGTTGTTGCGGCTAGGACCACGGTCGATCGTGGGTCAACCACACGAGGTCCAGTCCAAAACTTATATCCATTGTATAGCCGTTTGAATCAGATTTGAACCTTAATCTTTGGACTCTTTACTTCATTTAATACCTGCAAAAGATACTCAACATACTATACAAGTACTATATGCATAAAGTATTCATTTTCCTTGGATGTATTACCTTGACAGTGACTTGACATGTTCAAAGTAGAAAGTCTAACATTCTTGGATACAAGTCATGTAATCATTTGAGGCAATCTCAGTTATGTCATAACCTTTTATTTGTAATTAACACAATTGCTAAGGTCCTATTGGTTGGTCAACATGTCATTGATGACAATAACTCACTTTAATCACAAAGCACATTAATATTCAACTTTAAGCTTGTTTGTGAATTAATTAAGTGTGTTCATGATGTCTTAACAATTTAAGCAAGTAATATCAATTAAGCATGTTTAAGACATCAAGTTAATCAAGTTTAAATCATTCTTAAACTAGTTTATAGACTTAAGCAAATCCTATGTGAGTTAATGGATTTTCATCCTTAGTGATTTTCATCATTTTAAGATAACTAGATTATGACACTTTAATTGTTATTCAAGTAGCATATATTGAAGTACTCCAAATACAAGTTTATGGTTGCCATGTAACATATAGCAAGACAAAGTTCATACACATATATTAATTAACTACTTAGCAAGTTAGCATTTAGCACATAGTCAAATAATACTCATGTATTAATAGCAAGTAGTCAAGTAATATTCATATAATGACTAGCAAGAGATCACTAATTAATCTAGGATTAAACATATTATGATAACATATCATTGATATGAACCCAATCTAAACTTGAAGCTACCGTAAACAACATTGATTTGAGACCGAATTCAAATGATGTCATGAAACACAATAGATGAAAGCTTTGAAAAAAGTACCCTGAGCCGAGCTGTCTAAATTGTAGCCGTGAAAGAGGAGAACAAAAAATAGCTGGTTTTGTACATTAGTTGCATACAATAAAATCGAAAACTGGAAAATCAGAATCTGAAATTTATAAAATAAGTAAGGCGTAAAAGATGAAACAAATTGCAACAAAAGAAACACACCTATAAATTGTGAAGTTTCACTTTGAGATCCTCTCCAATCCTTTCTATCGCTGAATCACTGTTGAAACACACATATAAAATGTTATTAAATTTAGAAAAATATACTCGCGCTTCGCCGCGAGATGATTTTGATCGGTTAATCGAAGGGGTAATTGTCAGTTAATAGTCAGTACACAACGGTAAATAAACCCACCTTTAATGGCTTTTTTTTTTACATTTTCATTCTTTAATTTTTTACATCTTTTTCTTTTTTTATACAAACTCGCAGCGAAACATGGGATATGCCATTCGTTTATGGCAGCTTATTTTCAACCTCTTTTTTCATCTCTCAAAATGCAATAATAATATGATTATATGATTATTAACATTGATTTGTTTAAAAACAATGATTTGTCATTCTCCAGTTATTTATTGGAGCTTTATTATTCCAAAATTATAGAAGGGCACATTTAAACAATGATTAAATTGTAGAAATGAACATATGTACTTGTAAACTTGTAAGTTTTGTGTTGGGCCAGCCCAGTTTGACCATATAACACCGATCTAAGTATTTTGCTGATTTTCCTCGCCATCTGTTACTTTAAAACTTAATTTTCTATACTTGCTCCTAGTCAAACCCTAAATCTAAATGTTCCCCAACCCCTTATGTAATCCTAATATCAGCCGCCACCTCTATGCCTGCCATAATCTGCCACCGAACACCATAATACCACCAATCATCTCCATCAAACGTTCATCCCTCGTGGCTCCTCTCACATACCTGAAATCCGACAAACATCACAACCAAACCGCCGCCTATCACCATCAAATGACCGTTAAATATACAGATTCAAACCATGTTTCTACTACCATCAAACTACCACCCTTTATATCGTTTATATATTATTAACATCTGGATTTTGATGGTGGTGGTGACGGCTTGACGGTGGTGGTATAATGGTTGTGTCTGACGGAGGTGGGTGGCTCACGTTCTTGTGTCTAATACTGATGGTGGTGACTGACAATGATGGTTGTGCCTTGTCTCCACGCTCTCACTTCTTTCCCTATTTTTTCCCATCAATTTCTTGCTAAAACACTGTGATAGTCGCCGGAGGTTGACATTTGTAGTTATAGAGGCTGATTTTGGTTATGGCAGTAGTGGAAGTCGTTTTTGGTGGTGTGGCCGATGGTGGAAGGTTGTTGTTGGTGGGTGGCAAGTGGCGTGGTGGAAGGTTGCTGTAACGACCCTACTTTTTCCGTTATCTTTTACCGTTAATTATTTAACGACCGTTAACTGTTATTCGTGCCACGTCATTTCTATAACCTATATTATTATTTTTGTAATAATATATTAATTATTATGTGCTATGTGAATATTTGTATTCATATTTTAAGTTATACGTTTCTACGTGTCGCAGATTTCTATTCGGTGAATCTTTTCGGTTTTCAAACCAACGGTCAAGCTTTTGGGATTTTTAAGTTCTAATTATTTTAAATATGATATTTTAATGTCATATGATTATATATAGTTTTTATATATTTTATTCATCGCGTATTTGTTATCTCTCCGAAAAATCAATCGCGTAGTAGCGTTTTCGCGTTTCGGGCTTCGATCGGGCGTTCGGGCTAAAATAAATTACACATTTATCATTGTGAGCCATGTGGGGCCCAACCCATTCAGTTTTTGGCCAAAATACACCAAGGGAGGGGTGTATAGCCTCATTTTTTCGTCATTTTTGTAATTACACTCTCATTAGCATTTTTCACCAAACCTAATATTTTCTCTCAAGTTTTTCCTCCTCCCTCTCCTCCATTTTGAGCCGTCACCTACCACCACCACATTCATCATCATCTTCAACAATCAAGCAAGCAAATCAAAGGGCTTTCATCATTTTCGGATTCACCGCATCGTTCTCTACGCATCTATACCATTCACTTCTCGATTAGGGTATAAACCCTAACCCTAGCTTTTTGATTTCTCATATATCTTACTATATTTTGATGTTATATTGATAGTATGATGATTGTATGTTATTGTATGTTATTGTATTTTTGTTAGTATGCGTAGAAATGCTCGTTAATTCATGTTTTCGGTTTAATTAAATTGGGACAGCAGCTTGTTGGTTAAAATCAGTGAACTTAACTGTGATTTTTGATGAAATAAAGTATATAGATGAGTTCATCTCATTTAGTGCATAATTTTAGGCTTTTGATTCACTTCTTTTCGAATTCCGGTTCAAAAGTTATGATTAAAATGGTGTTTTGTTGGAATTAAAATGTGAAAACGAATTGTACCAGGTTTGGTCCGACTTTGTAACCACTTGTGGAGTCTTTAGGGTGTACTAGTGTGTTAGAATTAATGATGGGATGAACTTTCATGTTCGGGTCATCTAAATCCGAGCCACGGATTACCCGTTATGACTAAAACGTGTTTTGAATCGGATTAAAGTTCCAAGTTGTTTAATGGCTGATCATCATGACTTGGTTACTATTCTTGGAGTGTTCTTGAGTGCACCAATGTGTCGGGTGGTTTTATTAGGCGGAGATATATATAAGGCTCGCCGAAAACCGACACCCGGAACTCAAGTTATGACCCAATGAACTTTTAATTAAAACTTATGGTTAATTATTAAAACTTATGATATAAATAATGATTTTCATTATTATTAAATTACTTATGATATAAAAAGTAATTATTATAATTTAAGACTTATGATATATATTTATTATATCATTTAATTATTACTTATGATTTAATTAACATTTTAATTAAACTTATGATTAATAATACCTTTATTATTAATGAAAAATACTTATGATAAGTATTAAACTTATATTATGAGATTATTATTAAAAAACTTATAATAAGGATTAATTAATTATTTAATTATTATAAGACTTAGTTATTATTTAATTATAATTTAATTATTAAATACTTATGATTTAATAATTATAATTAGAAACTTATGATATGATTAATAATTCATTATTAATTAATAATACTTATGATATGATTTAAAATTTATTATTAATTAATAATACTTATATTATGACTAATATTTAATTAATTAATTAAATACTTATGTTATATTAATTATATCATTTAAACTTACGTTAACTTTAATAATTCATTTAATTTAATTAAACTTATGTTATGACATAATTGTACATATTTAACTTTAATTAACATTATAACTTATATTATTATTACAACTTACACTTTTAAAATTAATGTTGACTATGTTTGACCTAGGTTGACTTTTGAGTTGACTTTCAGTTGACTTTCAGTTGACTTTGACTTTTAGTTGACTTTTGTTGACTTTCTAATTAAGGAAACTTTCCTAACTTAAAAACTTTCTAAACATAGAAACTTTCTAAATATAAAAACTTTCTAAATTTGGAAACTTTCCAAAAATAGAAACTTTCCTAAAATAGAACTTTCCTAAAATAGAAACTTTTCAAAAATGGAAACCTGCTAAAAATAGAAACTTTCTAAAAATAGAAAGTGTGTGTCCGTACGCTGTTCCGATCAAACCGATGCATGTTGAGTATTGTTCTATGTCTACTTGCAACATGTACAATAACTATCATACTAAGACTTGACCTAAGTTAGTTATTTATATCGACCTGCTTTATTTATAGGTCGGCATTGTGATCATTCCTGATCACTTTACTTCATTTGCTATTCGCTTATTTGTGTGGTTACTTTGTTTGCTATTAAGGTGAGTTATAGTCCCCTTTTTCTATTTAAATCTTTTGAGATGAGAATACATGCAATTTATTTTATATTTTGGACTCAAGTGGAGGTTGGTTTAAATTATTCATTTTGAGTTGAACAAAAATATTTCCTAGTCTGGTAACTGTAATCACTGCTTTCTACTGGTGAACGCGAATCCTACGGATAGATCTATCGGGTTTGACAACCCCATTTCGAGCTAGTCGCGCTAACAATTTATAATCGGAATGTTTAGTACTTCGTATTTAGTTGAAGATACACTTGTTCGGTGTATATTATTTATTGTGTTTGGCAAAGGTAAATAAATGGTTAAGTGATTACCAGGCGGCTCACGAAAAATGGAATAATGTTTTTATATGATTTCTAGCATATAATTTTATGGTCCAAAAAGGAGTTTTTATGTTTTCAAACATAATTTTTTATGGTTTACATTAAATATTATTTGCAATATTAAACCTATAATTCACTCAACATTTTTGTTGACAGTTACTCGCATGTTTTATTCTCAGGTTCATGATTGATTGCTTCCGCTGTGCTTAGAGAGTCTGCATATTTATGATGGCAGCTTTTGTTAAACATTAACTTGCATTCTATTTTGATACATTTAATAATGGATGTAGTTGACTTTGTTTTGGTCAACTTTTGGGTTAAGTAATAATGTATGGTTTTTCTAAACTTACATATCTTGGTAGGTTTCTTTTATGGGAAATCATTTTTAAATAAAGAATGCAAGTTTATTTATCAAATTCATATAGAGTTATGATCAAGCTGTAGGACCAAGATAACGATGGTCGTCAAGTGTACTTTAACGGGTCGTTAAAGTTGGTATCAGAGCTTTGGTTGTAGGGAATTAGGCTGCATTGATGTCGTTACCCTAGTCAATAGGGTGCATTAGTGAGTCTAGTCTACAGCCCGGCCTATAATATATTATTATATGTGATTATTTGTATCGTATTGGTATGTATATTGTTATCATACATACATCTCTATTATATTTTAAATCCGGGAGGAACTCCCATTCCGATTTAAACGTATTCTCCGACTCATGCGAACTTATCCTTATAAGAACATCTCGGGTAGTTAAACCAAGAGATGTCATTCTTGACTTCTGAAATTCTTGACATTTCTATGTCATCTATTATGGTTATGTATATACCGTTTGAGTTATATTACGCGAGATGTCATTCTTGACTTCTAAATGCTCGACATTTCAATATCAGCTATTATGTTTAGGTATATAACATTCTTGTTATATTACGTGCCTTTGTGTTGTTGTGCCTATGTGCTTTGGTTTTTGAACCGAAAAATGTCATTCTTGACTTTTAGAGATTCTTGGTACTTCGAAGACATTTTTATGTCATCGTTACTCCTATTCGTTACTTTTGATGTTTATGTCTCTTGTGCTATTCTTAGCACAATGTTTTAAGAAATCATTTTAGGGAAATTGTGTGGAAATCCGAGGTTGATCGCGTGTCCTGACCTCATGTAGTGCTATTGGAATGGAACTATGAATTAGTGAAATATAATGGCGTCAGGTCAACGTGATTATATTACGTTAATTCATAAAGAAGTCCCAATATTTTGACATGAGGAATAGAAAGCGAGTCAAATAAAATTTTTACACTACTCATTCAGAAATTCCGATGTATTACATGGGTAGCGAAAATATTCATTATCTTATTTGTTGATATACGAGAAGCTCGTTTTAACCAGATCATCTGTCTCATGCTCTATCCTTCATAACTCGCTTGTTAGCAACAGCTTCGCTCGGGAACAGTTTTGGCCCAAGGACTTATGTCCTGATAATAGTTAAAACAACATTTAACTCATTGGTTTTCATGACCTCGTAACTTTTGTTGGTCAAATGTTGCACGACGATTCAAGTCCTTTACTCGATCTTCCACGATCTTACTTCAACTTGTAACCTATGAAATACAGATACTCTGTTTATCATCGGGAATTTTACACATTTGTTTAGTTGGGTGGTTCTCACGAGATTTATGGGCGAATAAAAGTAATGAAATATTTTGTCCTGTATACAATTGATAAAATCATATATGTATGTATGGATTCAAATGAATAAATTTTAACTTACCTATTTTGGCTAGTATATACTAAATCATACCTTCAAAACTATTTTAAAATCGCTCATTTATTGAGCCGTTTGACTAAGTTAATTTGTTTTATATAAAATGGTACACGTTGTACCTACTTCTAAATTTACTAAGAACTTCGTTCCGTTTATGTTGTCACATCAAAAAATTAAAGCTTTTTCAAAAACTCCTTTGATTGATTTTATCAAATTTTCGCATTACTCTACAGAGTGTTTGGATCACAGTTCTTCTCGTCGTCCGTTTAAGGATGAAACCTACCATTAAGTTCATTGATAGAAACTCTTACACCACTTTGGATGACAATTTTATTAAATTTGTTGGAAATTCTTTGCGCTCGTAAAATTTTCTCTCTTATGGTTGGACATGGCCGAAACGCGGACCGATAAATCAATTTTCTGGGGAACACTCGGTGGTCACCCTATTGTAGAAAAGGTGCTAGGTTGGTTTCTACCCCAACTGTTGTTAAAGTAGGTATCATGGATGTATATTACACTAGATCGTTTGAGGAGTTTGTACTCTCGATATTCACGGCTAACCGCAACACCTTCATAAACATCAGCCCTATGATTCAATACCTTGAGGTACACGATATTATTTTTGGAGATTCATCTCACCTGGAGTCGACCATTCTTTATAACCCATGATTCGCGTTCTTTTCATCCGCACATAAATTTAAGAATAAGGATGAATCCTAGATTGACTCGCTCATTGTGCGAGGAAGTTCACTCTCGTTGAAAGATCACACTTTTCGTACGTCTTCCTTTCAGAAATGTAATGAAAATTTACTTTGAAGTTCATGATCCTCGTTATTCCCTTTGAAGGAATTGTCTTAAACATCGTTACCACCGATATGGTTACTCTCTATATTTCTTCCTTTGTTGGCTGCAACTATACCTCATTCGTCCTTATACGTCCCCTTGGGGAGCTTCTGTTTTGTTTGGTTAAGAAGAAAGATGGTTCGTTTCATTTGTGCATTGACCATCGTGAATTGAACAAGCTTACAGTTGAAAACCGTTACCCTCTTCCAAGAATTGATGATCTGTTCGATCAACTTTAAGGTTCGTTCATTTATTCTAAGATTGATCTTCGTTTTGGTTATCACCAATTGCGTGTTTAAGAAACTGATGTTCCGAAAACCGCATTCCCTACCTGTTATGGTCACTATGAATTTCTTGTTATGCCGTTCGGATTAACCAATGCACCTGCCGTGTTCATGAACCTCATGAACCGTGTGTGTATACCCTATCTGGACAAATTTTTTTATCGTTTTCATCGATGATATTCTCATTTATTTCAAGAGTGATCAAGAGCATGAAGAACATTTGAAGTTAGTGCTCGATTTGTTAAGAAAAGAAGAGTTGTATTGTAAGTTTTTTGAAATGTGCATTCTGGTTAAAAGAAGTTCAATTCCTTGGGCACATTGTTAGTAAATAGGGAATTCAAGTTGATCCTACTAAGATTGAGGCAATTGGGAAGTGGAAAATTTCCGAAAACTCCTACTCAGATTCGTCAGCTCCTAGGGTTGGCAGGCTATTATAAAAGGTTCATTCAAGATTTTTCACGAGTAGCGAAACCTCCAATTGCTTTAACGCATAAGGGGAAGAAGTACGAGTGGAAGAGTGAATAAGAGTCTGCTTTCCAAACTCTGAAGAAGTTAACTTCTGCACCGATATTATCACTACCTGAGGGTAATGATGATTTTTTTATTTATTGTAATGCTTCGTGCCAAGACTTTGGTTGTGTTTTGATGCATCGAAAGAAAGTCATAGCTTACACGTCACGTCAGTTGAAGATTCATGAACAGAATTATACAACCCATGATTTAGAATTGGGTGTTGTTGTATTCGCACTCAAAAAGTGGAGACATTATTTATATGGGGTCAAATGTACAGTGTACATTGATCACAAAAGTCTTCAACATATCTTTGATCAAAGACAGTGGAATATGAGGTAGCAAAGATGGGTGGAATTGTTGAACGATTATGATTGTGAACTCCTTTGGCCATTCCGGGAAATAGCCAATTTCGTGGCTGATGCTTTGAGTCGAAAAGAGAGAGTTGAACCTCGTAGGTTTAGAGCCTTGAATATGACAATTCGAACTAACCTAGCTAGGCAGATTCTTGAGGCACAACAAGAAGCCTTGAAGAAGGAAAATTTCGTAACGGGAAGGTCAGAGGCTTGAGTAAACAGTTGAGGTACGAACCGATGGTACTCGGTATTGTGCGGGACGTCTTTGATTTCCGAAATTTGGTGATTTGAAACAACTTGTTTTATATGAAGCTCATAAGTCTAGGTACTCTATACATCCTGGTTCAGGAAAGATGTATCATAATCTTAAGGAGCTATATTGGTGGCCTAACTTGAAAGCTGATGTGGCTACTTATGTGGCTAAGTGGTTGACCTGTGCTAAGGTCAAAGCTGAGCATTGAAAACCGTCCGGAACTTCTGGTGCAACCTGAAATTCCCGAGTGGAAGTGGGAAGGTATTACGATGGACTTTATTATGAAGTTACCAAGAGTTGTGGGTGGTTATGATACCATTTGGGTGATTGTTGACCGACTCACTAAGTCAACTCATTTCTTGCCAATTAAGGAAACAGATTCAATGAAGAAGCTTACTCGTTTGTATTTGAAGGAGATTGTTTCGAGACATGGTGCTCCTGTATCGATTATTTCGGACCGAGACAGTCAATTTACATCGAGGTTTTGGCAGTCCTTACAAGATGCTTTGGGAACTAAATTGGGTATGAGCACCGCTTATCATCCACATTCGGATGGTCGGAGTGAAAGGACCATCCAAACGTTGGAAGACATGTTGAGGGCATGCGTAATTGATTTTGGTAATGGTTGGGATAGATACTTGCCGTTGGCTGAATTTTCTTATAACAACAGTTATCATGCAAGTATTAAGGCCGCACCATTTGAAGCACTGTATGGCAGAAAGTGTAGGTCTCCTGTCTGTTGGAATGAGGTTGGGGATGCTCAACTCACAGGTCCAAAAATTATTCATGAGACTACCAAGAAAATCTTACAGATTATAGAAAGATTGAGAACTGCCAGAAGTCAGCAAAAGAGCTATGCCACAAGGAGAAGGAAATATATTGAGTTTCAGGTCGGTGACCGTGTTATGTTGAAAGTATCACCTTAGAAGGGTGTGGTACGATTTGGTAAGAGAGAAAATTTGAATCCTCATTTTGTTGGACCGTTTGAGATTATTGAGAGAGTTGGACCCGTGGCTTATCGTTTGAAATTGCCACAAGAACTCATTGCTGTTCACGACATTTTTCACGTGTCGAATTTGAAGAATTGCTTGGCCGAGGCCGATGAAACTATTCCTCTGGAGGAACTTCATGTTGATAAGCAACTTCATTTTATTAAGAAACCTGTTGAAATTAGGGATCGAGAGGTTAAGACTCTTAAGCAGAGCAGAATTCCTATTGTTCGGGTTAGATGGAATTCCAGACGCGGTCCCGAGTTCACTTAGGAGCGTGAAGATTAGATGAAGCAGAAGTACCTGTATTTGTTCCCAGATGCTGAGTCAACCCCTGCACCTGCTTAAATTTCGGGACGAAATTTCCGTAACGGGAAGGTACTGTAACGACCCTACTTTTTTCGTTATCTTTTACCGTTAATTATTTAACGACCGTTAACTGTTATTCATGCCACGTCATTTCTATGACCTATATTATTATTTTTGTAATAATATATTAATTATTATGTGCTATGTGAATATTTGTATTCATATTTTAAGTTATACATTTCTACGTGTCGCAGATTTCTATTCGGTGAATCTTTTCGGTTTTCAAACCAACGGTCAAGCTTTTGGGATTTTTAAGTCCTAATTATTTTAAATATGATATTTTAATATCATATCATTATATATAGTGTTTATATATTTTATTCATAGCGTATTTGTTATCTCTCCGAAAAATCAATCGCGTAGTAGCGTTTTCGCGTTTCGGGCTTCGATCGGGCGTTCGGGCTAAAAGAAATTACACATTTATCATTTTGGGCCATGTGGGGCCCACCCCATTCAGTTTTTGGCCGAAATACACCAAGGGAGGGGTGTATAGCTTCATTGTTTTCTCATTTTTGTAATTACACTCTCATTAGCATTTTTCACCAAACCTAATATTTTCTCTCAAGTTTTTTCTCCTCCCTCTCCTCCCTTTTGAGCCGTCACCTACCACCACCACATTCATCATCATTTTCAACAATCAAGCAAGCAAATCAAAGGGCTTTCATCATTTCCGAATTCACCGCATCGTTCTCTACGCGTCTATACCTTTCACTTCTCGATTAGGGTATAAACTCTAACCCTAGCTCTTTGATTTCTCATATATCTTACTGTATTTTGATGTTATATTGATTGTATGATGATTGTATGTTATTGTATTGTTGTTAGTATGCGTAGAAATGCTCGTTAATTCATGTTTTCGGTTTAATTAAATTGGGACAGCAGCTTGTTGGTTAAAATTAGTGAACTTAACTGTGTTTTTTTGATGAAATAAAGTATATAGATGAGTTCCTCTCATTTAGTACATAATTTTAAGTTTCTGATTCACCTCTTTTCGAATTCCGGATCAAAAGTTATGATTAAAATGGTGTTTTGTTGGAGTTAAAATGTGAAAACGAATTGTACCTGGTTTGATCCGACTTTGTGACCATTTGTAGAGTCTTTAGGGTGTCTAGTGTGTTAGAATTGATGATGGGATGAACTTTCATGTTCGGGTCATCTAAATCCGAGCCACGGATTACCCGTTATGACTAAAACGTGTTTTGAATCGGATTAAAGTTCCAAGTTGTTTAATGGCTGATAATCACGACTTGGTTACTGTTCTTAAAGTGTTCTTGAGTGCACCAATGTGTCAGGTGGTTTGATTAGGCGGAGATATATATAAGGCTCGCCGAAAACCGACACCCGGGGCTCAAGTTATGACCCGATGAACTTTTAATTAAAACTTATGGTTAATTATTAAAACTTATGATATAAATAACGATTTTCATTATTATTAAATTACTTATGATATAAAAAGTAATTATTATAATTTAAGACTTATGATATATATTTATTATATCATTTAATTATTACTTATGATTTAATTAACATTTTAATTAAACTTATGATTAATAATACCTTTATTATTAATGAAAAATACTTATGATATGTATTAAACTTATATTATGAGATTATTATTAAAAGACTTATAATAAGGATTAATTAATTATTTAATTATTATAAGACTTAGTTATTATTTAATTATAATTTAATTATTAAATACTTATGATTTAATAATTATAATTAGAAACTTATGATATGATTAATAATTCATTATTAATTAATAATACTTATGATATGATTTAAAATTTATTATTAATTAATAATACTTATATTATGACTAATATTTAATTAATTAATTAAATACTTATGTTATAATAATTATAGTATCATTTAAACTTATGTTAACTTTAATAATTCATTTTAATTTAATTAAACTTATGTTATGACATAATTGTACATATTTAACTTTAATTAACATTATAACTTATATTATTATTACAACTTACACTTTTAAAATTAATGTTGACTATGTTTGACCAAGGTTGACTTTTGAGTTGACTTTCGGTTGACTTTGACTTTTAGTTGACTTTTGTTGACTTTCTAATTAAGGAAACTTTCCTAACTTAAAAACTTTCTAAAAATAGAAACTTTCTAAATTTGGAAACTTTCTAAATTTGGAAACTTTCCAAAAATAGAAACTTTCCAAAAATAGAAACTTTCCTAAAATAGAAACTTTCCTAAAATAGAAACTTTCCAAAAATGGAAACCTGCTAAAAATAGAAACTTTCTAAAAAAAGAAAGTGTGTGTCCGTACGCTGTTCCGATCAAACCGATGCATGTTGAGTATTGTTCTATGTCTACTTGCAACATGTACAATAACTATCATACTAAGACTTGACCTAAGTTAGTTATTTATATCGACCTGCTTTATTTATAGGTCAGCGTTGTGATCATTCCTGATCACTTTACTTCATTTGATGTTCGCTTATTTGTGTGGTTACTTCGTTTGCTATTAAGGTGAGTTATAGTCCCATTTTTCTATTTAAATCTTTTGGGATGAGAATACATGCAATTTATTTTATATTTTGGACTCAATTGGAGGTTGGTTTAAATTATTCATTTTAAGTTGAACAAAAATATTCCCTAGTCTGGTAACTGTAATCACTGGTTTCTACTGGTGAACGTGAATCCTACGGATAGATCTATCGGGTTTGACAACCCCATTTCGAGCTAGTCGCGCTAGCAATTTATAATTGGAATGTTTAGTACTTCGTATTTAGTTGAAGATACACTTGTTCGGTGTATATTATTTATTTTGTTTGGCAAGGGTAAATAAATGGTTAAGTGGTTACCAGGTGGCTCACGGAAAATGGAATAATGTTTTTATATGATTTCTAGCATATAATTTTGTGGTCCAAAAAGGAGCTTTTATGTTTTCAAACATAAATTTTTATGGTTTACATTAAATATTGTTTGCAATATTAAACCTATAAATCACTCAACATTTTTGTTGACAGTTACTCGCATGTTTTATTCTCAGGTTCATGATTGATTGCTTCCGCCGTGCTTAGAGAGTCTGCATATTTATGATGGCAGCTTTTGTTAAACATTAACTTGCATTCTATTTTGATACATTTAATAGTGGATGTAGTTGACTTTGTTTTGGTCAACTTTTGGGTTAAGTAATAATGTATGGTTTTTCTAAACTTACATATCTTGGTAGGTTTCCTTTATGGGAAATCATTTTTAAATAAAGAATGCAAGGTTATTTATCAAATTCATATAGAGTTATGATCAAGTTGTGGCACCAAGATAACGATGGTCATCAAGTGTACTTTGACAGGTCATTAAAGTTGCTGCTGGTAACTGGCAGGTGGCTGTGGTGATGGCAGTTAGACGTTAAGTGGTGGTAGTGGAAGGTAGGTGGCAGGCTGACCAATCTAGACCACCTATCTTTTTAAAAAAGAAGGCAAAATGTCTAAAATAACCCAGTGAACAGTAATTGCTCATGCCATTTGGGGTGTAAATAAATATGGTGAATGAAAATTACAAAAATGCCTTTTTTGAACAATTGATTAGCTAAAGATTAGGTATTTTACTGTGATTGCTTCGGCTACAATCGCCGATTTTGATACAGGTAGAATTCTGTGGAAATTTGTTAGTGAGAGAATGAAAACCCGTGATTTTTCATTATTTATACATATATATGTAAGTAAACCCTAATTTGTCGATGGCTGTCAAAGGATTAAATCCTAGTAGTCCCAGATCTAAAATGGTGATGGCGATGAACCAAAAATCGTGTTGGTGTCGATGGAGGCGATGGTGATGGAGATGATGGTTAGGGCGATGGAAACGACGGGAGGCTGTAACAATCGCCAGAAACACAAAAAACCTGAGAAAGTAGGTTCCGGAGGAGTTGTTGCAGTGGAGAATGTGAAAGGGAAAGAAGTAGGGAATATCTAAGGTGTTAACGTGAAGGTTCTAGGGTAAGGGCAAATTACGAAAATAGCCTTTTTGAATTAAAAATTCAAGTCTACAGTAACATACATGTTCTCAATTGTAATAATAATAAAATAATAATATGTTGCCGTCTATATGCATGACCGTGATATGTTGTTGCGCATCAGATTTTATTAACATAATGTCGCATTTTGTAGTGGTTCTGGTTTCGGTGACCCTCCTAAAGCAGGGGGTCTTCATTAGGTTCTATGAATTATGTTTGGAACTGATAGTGTATTTGGATGTTATTAAGTCAAACTTGAAACAATTTAGTTTACAATAAAATCTTGGGTTTGTTATCAAGTCAATGTAATCTATTCCTGTGTTATCTGTTATTTTCAAATTACACTTAATACTGAGATTAGCATTTTGATTTAATACTGAAACTATTCATACTTCATTTCGGATAACAATTCCATGTACAAATTTTCATGTATTTTGGTGGACAATAAAGTATTGTGGAGGGTGATAAAATATATAGTGTTTGAAAAAGGTTTTAATTTATATTTTTAAGAGTGGTGGGTTTTTCTTTTGGTATAACATAAATTTTTGTGGTTCATTAAAAGAAGTACAGAATTTGGAGATTAATCTAAGACCTTTCATGTAACAACGAATGAGTAAAGAGTTGATTTTGTTATTTTATTTACTAATCTGGCTTTTATCCTTTTTGAGTGATTCAAGTTTTTTCTATGGAATGGGTGAGTATGTAAGTGTTTCTTAGAAGTCTACTAATCTTTCTTTATTGTTATAGATCCTAAAAATAGTAGAGGGAAGCAACAATAGCCAAAATGGAGAACAACCAAAACGGATCAATGATGTTGATTATTGGGTGTCGTTCGCATCATGGAGGTATAATTCAGTAACAATTAATTTATGTGGAATATCTGGTAACTTAACTAATATATGTACCCGTTAGATCGAGGTTATCAAACCATGCAATGTTGTTCATGATGCCTTTCACCGCAGCAATGTGGGGGAAGATTGAAGTGATTACGGTCTACAATGGCTTCATTATTTGGTTGATTGAGAGGAACCAAAATGAAGATCTCCGTGGCTCCATTATAACACAGATTAGAATCATCATTTGGCTTGGATTTACTACACTCTTCACTTTAAAAGGTAGCATACAAATTGATTCATCGTCTCCATCAACGGTATTGAAATTGAACATGTAATCACCACTTCATTTCCATTTTTATTCCAAGGTTTGTTTTCTTTTAAATTTTCAACTGCTACTATGTTTAGTTGTGTAGTGAACTAGTGATAATAATACATGGTTTTGTTTTTATTTACATAATTACATTTATGATTCTGAATGTTAGTTACATGCTTTTCTTTCGCTAGGATTAGTGTTCCATAAGTTAGAGCTCTATTTACAACTCTAAATTTCATTACAGACTTATTAACATTTCTTATTGAATTTACTTTTTGCAAGTTAGTTGTTTTCGTTTTCAATTTCATGCAATATTATCATGAATAGAGTGTTTGTTATTTTGTATAGTGCATTGCACATTTGAAAGGGTATTACGAGTTGAGGCAATCTGATCGGGTTGGTGTTCATTTTGTATTGTATAGGCTTATCTCACAAACGTTAATAAACTTGACGATTTCCTTTGCTCTTCATTATGTGCTTTTTTGGATTATATAATATATTATGTTGTGTAAGCTACAGTATGGGCGGGTCGGGGCGGGGGGGGGGGGGGGGGGGCTCGCTACAGGTTAAAACAAGTCATTTCGGGCTGACCAGAAACACTTTGTTAAAAGATGACTGGTATGTAACACCATCAAGTTGTAATCTTACAATGTAAATTAAAATTTAAAATTTGATATGGGTAACAATGGTCAATAAATCTGCCTTTGGCATGTCTTTATGATAGTAAATTATGGGTCTTTATTAGCGATTCTAAATTGTTTGGCTTTTACCTATAGTTTTTTTTTTTTTTTTTTTTTAATCATTACGTTGAATGAACTATAAAGAAACAACTAAGCTGAGTACTTAAGTATGGAAGGATAACTGTTTCTATTAGGATATAAGTGCTTAGTTCATGTGACCTAATGATACATCAGTTTTCTGTTTTGTTTATTTCGTAGATCCATAGTTGCTCACACCAAGAGTAGCGGCATATATGGTCATGCCGTGCTTTTTGGTCAATTCACACATTTAGGTTTACTTTACTCATTTATGAATCCATATCATTATCAAATGCTTTAATTGGAGTAGTTAAAATTGTTGGGTATTGTTGAGTAAGGTGTTGATTTGAAAAATTGAATATCTACTTGCTGAGTAATTTTGTAAATTTGAAGCATTGTTACCATTTTAATTGCTTTAAAGAAAGTAAAAGTGTACTTTTTAATAGATTAAAGATGTTAATCAATGTTTAATATGTTACATCAGACTCTCTTATGTTGGTTTTAGTTACTAGATGAACGTATAAAATAATTCACGCAGTAAAGTAAACCAGTATCTTTCTATCAACATGTATGTAGTTCAGTGGTTAATGACATGCCCTACCAATTATGATATTTCGATGTTAAAAGTGAAAAACATAAGGTTTACAGCTTGATGTTCAACCAAACCCCCTCGTCTTGACATCTCTACCTTTTTGCGCATTTTCTTATTAATACTGAATATCTACTAATGGGTTGTGTGATCGTTGGAGAACTGAAGTGTATTGTCATCTAATATAGCCGTTATTGGAATATTCATATTTAAAATCAAGTTGAATGAGACAATCCTTAAAGAAGAAAAGCATTTGCCTATGTAGGTGTTAATCAAGATACACATATAAATGTTACACAAATTGTATATTGCGTTATAGATGCTATTTTGTAAGTTGTGTATAGTGTAGTTAGGAATAATTACATTCATTTAGTTGGGGACATTGTTATATAATATTGAGTGTATGACATTTTTTCCAGAATGTCTTACAAATTTTCGATCTTTATTTGGTTTAATGGTCTTTTTCTGGTTCCTTTTATTTTCAGGTATGATGACATGTCTTTCAAGTTATATGGGCTGTTTTGGATAGGAAAAGTACAGGGAGGAGATGGCAAAGAACTCAAAAGCTAATGGTGTTAACGTATGGATCTTCTTGCTTTTGAGTGTTATGTAGTCTTTTAGGAGGTGTTATGATTTTTATTTTAAACCGGTAATACGTTTTGTGACACCATTGATTTGAAATCCTTCTTTCTTTATAATAATTATTTTATAACTACAATTTTGTTCAACTTCCTTCTAAAACTTAATTTGTTTCTTATACGCAACTTTTATCAATTCTATTGACGTGCTCATAAATAATACGAGTATATTATTTTTGTAATTTTTTTCCAGTTAATTTTTACTGATATTTAATGTTTCCATTCTATTTAATTTATAGCTAATTTTTTGTTTAACTACACCCTTTGCGTTCATTTGATTTAATATTTACATGATTCGTGCCGTAATTTTGCATGAGCTATTACATAATTTATTATTTTTAAAAATTTTATTGACGAAACCCGCGAATCCGCGGGTCTTAAGCTAGTTGTAGAATAATAATAATAATAATAATAATAATAATAATAATAATAATAATAATAATAATAATAATAATAATAATAATACTACTCCGTAATAATAATACAGAGTAATTGTATACTGTTGTTGTTATTTAGGCAGTGTAACTTTTAAACAACACTTGTTAAATACTGTTCTTGTTAATACATAGTAACTTGTTAAACAACACTTTTAACAATACTTGTTAAATACTTGTAAATAATAAATATAATAATAAGGAGTAATGTATACTGTTGTTGTTAATTGTATATATGGCATGTTATCTTTTTTTATTATATTTACCTTAAAAAGATATTTGGTGATTAGGATTAGGATTAAGATATATGTGCCAATATTGTTCTTTAATTTAATCTAATGGTTCTTAATCATTATTACTTTTAAATTCAAGGATTATAATTTTGACATATTGTTAGAAATTATGTAAATCTGATGAGTCAAAGAAGTGTTAGCTAAAGTATTTTAGAGTCTATAAAATTAGAGTCTGGAAAATTGAAGAACACAGACTCTACTTAACGATAACCTAGATGCTACTGATTGGTTAAGAGATTGAAGACTAAATCAAATACACGTGAAATCCTTGAAGATAAGAATGAAGAGATTTCATCTAAGTGAATATCTCTGATTTCTAGGAGAAGATTATGAAAAGATTTGATATTATCTAGTTTCCTTATATTACGAATAGTTTGTTATGAAATAGATATCCTAGATTTGAGAAGCGTGTTTCTCAAATCTATAAATAGGGAACTTGTAATTCGTTCCAATTCACCAATTCAATAAACATAATCTTCTCTGTTTATTCATTTTTCATCCGTGTTTATATAATTGAAATGATCAATTGATTCCGCACTTTATAACTTGTTAATACTCATTATTATCATAGTTATTCTGTTCATGTGATCTCCAAAAAATGCTAGGTTGCTTAATTGTGGACCAACAACTGGTATCAGAGCGGTTAAAGATATAATCTCTTAATTGATATTCTTTAAACGATCAAGAAAATACCTAGAACAAGAAAACACACTAAATCAACTATCATCATGTCCAGTTCAATTACTGCTCCGGTTATTGCTGGAAAAGGTGTATCTTTGATGGTATTGATTTTACAACCTGAAAATTAAAGTTACTTTGGTATCTAGGTTCCATTCATGTTGAAATGGAAAGAGTTCTAACTGAAGGACCCATTATTCATGGGAAATGGACTAAAGAAGTTAGTAATGCTGACGGTACTGTGGTTAAAGCTGTTGAGTTTACTGAAACTCCAACAGCTTAGTGGACAGAACAAGATGCTATTCTATATCGTTTAGATAGCAAAATCAGAAGCATTACTGGTAATGCTATCTCTGTTCCAATTTTAAGAAAGGTAGGGCATGCTAAAACAGCAAAGGCTATGTGGGAAATTTTGCTGAATGATCTTGAAGGTGTTACTGTTGTTAAAACTCAAAAGAAAAAGAATTTTGTAAGGATGTATGAAAACATTATTGCTGAACCAAAGGAGTCATTGTTTGATTTTAATTCAAGATTCCAAATCTCGATTAATGATCTAGAAGGTGCTAGAGTGGTTAAGACTCAGGTTGAACTGTGTCAAAAGTTTGTTGATGCTCTTCCAGAATCATTTGAATCTATCATTACTTCAATGGTAGTAAGTGAAAAGTTAGATGATTATGATCTAAGTGGCTTATTTGGAATCCTCACTAACTTTGAGGAAACCAAGTTGAAAAAGAAGATAAATGCTAAGAAGATAGCTAAGGATCCAGATGCTGCACTAGTTGCAACAACCAAAAGAAATAAAGAACTATTTTATAGTTACTCAACTAAAGCTCAGATTGAATAGGAGAGTGATGAAACTTCAGAAGATGTACGTGTTCAAATGCTAGAAGAACAAATAGCTCTTCTTACTCAAAGAATTGAAAGGAAAAGGTTTGAACCTAAAAAGGGAAAAAGTACCTTTGATCCCAAGAAGGCTACTTGTTTCAAGTGTGGAAAGGTTGGTCATATTGCTGCTGAGTGCAGGTAAAAGGTTGAGACTAGTTCAGACTCTGGTAAGTATTTAGAAAAAGCAAAGAAGTACAAGCAGAAGTACAAGAATTTGAAGAAAGAATGTGAGAAACCAATGTTGAAAAAGGCTGAAAAGGCTCTTTACACAGAGACTTGGTGTGACGATCGCTCCAAATCCATATGGACGAACACGTCATTCATCGATTTCATTGCGAGGTATTTGACCTCTATATGATACGTTTTGTAAACATTGCATTCTTTTGAAAAGGCACCCCATAAATGAATATTTAAATCAAAGGTTTTCGACATCTGATGATTTCTACATATAGACAATCACCGTAATATAATAATTTACAATAATACTTCCGTTGATAATGCAGTCAAAATAAGATACATGGTGATGATTTGGTGAATGCAATGTTTCCTTGAAAAATATGCCATGTATGACTCCATGCACATAGCTTGTCTAACATATAAGCAAACAGCGAAAGACTTCTAGGGAACCTGAGAATAAACATGCTAACAAGTGTCAACACAAAGGTTGGTGAGTTCATAGTTTTAATGTTGCACATAATCTGTATATAAAGGTGGATAACAAGATTTCAGTTGTTCAATCCAGAAACGTTTATCAAAATATTCTATGAAATTGAGCACCCTGGTAACTAAACTTAACGTATATATAATTTGTACCCTTTGTATAATCATCTTAATAATACACGCAAACCAATGTGTATGCTTCTCAAATAGCATACGTCCGTTAAAAGGCTAGTGCTCTAGCTCGAACGGGGATATCAAGCCCTTTGGATCCATATACTACTACTCGCGCCCACCAGTTCTTATAACTGGCAGTTACTTGTTACCAAAGCTAAGGGATTTTCGGTTCAAACTCAGTGTAGAATTTAGTATGTACTTGTATCCATTGCGTTTAAAATAAAGTGCATGTATTCTCAGCCCAAAAATATAGATTGCAAAAGCAATTAAAAAGGGAGCAAATGAAACTCACCTTAGCAGCATATAAAGTCGTTCACCAAAATTTGATCGAAACTCGGATTACCAAATAACCGTAGATCTCAACCTAGAGAACATATGTTGGTCAATAAATGTCTATCAAGCTAGGTCAGGTCATAGTGTATAACAATCCTAATGCTCGAGATCGACATACAAAAGTTATCCAAAGTTGTTTCAAAAAGTCAATTTTGACAATAATTCAACAAAACGAGACGTGCCTTATATATGGATTCATTTACTTGGCTGGTAATATTCAAAAATCCAATTTATCATTCTTACAAACAAGTTTCAAAAGCAATTTCAATCAATGTCAATCATAATTCAGTTGATCATATCTTTTAATTCGTTCACCGAAATTACGCGATTTCTAAATGAAAAGTTATTGATTTTTCGCCAGCTTTCCAAAAACATGCATATCATATACCTTTTATCAGTAATATATGTATTTACTTCGTAATTCATCATAACTGTTTAACGACAAAATTTAGCATACAAGCATGCATAAATATATATACTCGAGCACTAGACATGGATACACAATTAATGTATAAAAGATAAAATATGAGTGCTTACGTATCAATATTGAGATTCAATATTGTAGGAAAGTACGTAGACGCAACAGAGATGATAAACACTAGATTTGATTCACAAATATACCCTCGAACATTACCCATAACCTCCTTGGAAATAACCCATAATTTCCTTATCTCTATCCAGCTCAAAAACCCATTTTGAAGGTGACACGCTCATAACCTCGTCGTAGTATTTTAGGTATATATACTACTAATAATAATATTATAATAAGATTAATAATAATAATATTAATCTTAATAATAATAATAATAATAATAATAATAATAATAATAATAATAATAATATAAAAAAATAATAATACGGAGGAACGAATCGAGCTTTTATAGTATGTGGCCTGCTACAGTACCTCATGCGATCGCATGAGTTTTCAGTGTTTTTGTCATGCGATCGCATGGCCGCCTTATCCGTTTTTGTTTGCTAGTTCGTCGACATCAAATAGTGTTTACTGTAGTAAAAAGTGTTTACTGTAGTAAATAGTGTTTTAATGTAGCAAATAGTGTTTCACTGTAGCACTGTAGTAAAATACGGTTTCACTGTAGCAAATAGTGTTTTACTGTAGCAAAGTCATTTTACTGTAGCAAATAGTGTTTTACTGTAGGAAAGTCGTTTTTACTTGTATATATATATATATATATATATATATATATATATATATATCCATATAATTGTTCATGAATCGTCGAGAGCAGTCAAATGTAATGAAACAGTTCTAAAATTTTTAGATTCAACTTCATAGACTTTGCTTATCGTGTCGGAAACGTTAAATCATTTAAAGATAAAGTTTAAATTTGGTCAAAAATTTCTGGGTTGTCACACTTGGGATGATGAAGATTCATCATCTGATGAAGAGGAGGATAAGTGTTTGATGGCAGTTGTAGAACAGGAGAAGACTTATAGTTAGTTTGAGGCTGATTTGAAAATTGCTGAGAAACTTAATAATCAGTCAAATAGTGATAAATCAACTGCTTATAATGTAAAAAACTTTGTTCACTATGCTGATAATGAAAAAATAAGCATGTTTCAGTATTTGTTGATTGATTTTAAGTCAAGTCTAGAGGGGAAAAAAAGATTAAAATTAGAACTTAATAATCTCAAGGCATTAGTTAGAGAAAAAGAATTACACATAAGTGAACAGATTAGTGTAGAATTGAACTAGCAGCCTACAAAACCAGTTTCAACAAAGAGATTATAAGATTTGGTAATGAAAAAAGAAAAATTAGGGAAAGATCAGAAAAGTATGACAAGATTTGTAAATCTTGGTGTGTTTCATAAAAGAAAAATTCAGATGCTATTGCTAGGAAAATACCTGCAGATATTAGGGATGTGCTAGGCATAGGTTTTGATCTTAAGAATTGTTGGTATTATTTTTCGTATAGCGGGTGAAAGGTACCAGTGCAAAACAATAACAGCCTAACGTCGAGGGATATGTTGCCGACTGATGTTTGCCCTTGGGAAATAATCCCAGCAGACCCGGAACACGGATGAGAGATCCGTGGGGTGGCCTCAATCAGTCTTGGGATTAATCTGGAATTGATCCGTATAGCGTTCTGTTGCTAAGCGGTTAATGTTTTAGAGTGAGAAACAACTGTGTGAGAGAGAAAGTGTACTTCTCTCTGACTGAAGTTCAGATGTCAGATGTGGTGACCTAAGGGGTCTATTTATAGGCGTAGAATGTCCGAAATTCTCGAGAAACACGTGTCAAACGCTGATTAATTCAGTTATGCAAAATATCCGGAACCGACTTTGGCGTGACTGACATGGTTGCGTGCTGCTCATGCGCCTAATAAAAGGGCTTAAGCATAGAAGCTGCCTGCAGGGCTTATGCTTAACGCTGGGCGGCCTGCTGAACGCTGGACGGACAATTATAAAAACTGCCAAATATTGCTATCTTTTATGCTTTTCGATCCATTATGCTGTACAAAAGCGATGCTTTTATGCGTGTATCCCCTAAGATACACCATTAAGTCCCCTAGTTTAATGTCTTTATTTTTGTAAAAAAAATATAGTCATTAAACTATAAAAAATAAAAGATGCCTTTTTTCCTTGGGGACATAAACTGCTGTAGTCGTCTGTTGCTCTATCTTGATGTCATCCTTCAATGATGACTTTTGCCCCTAAAACTTCCCAAAATGATTTTGATTTATTTTTTAAAAAATATAAAATTTACACCCAATTGATTTAGTCTCTACACGTGGTTCAATCTTGTCTTTTCATCGTCTACCAATTTGACTATAAATAACCCGTCTCCCTTTCAATTTTCCTTTTCTGAAACTTCTCAAATTCTCTCAAGATCATCTGCAATTGCATCTAGGGTTCATAACAATTATTGTCGCAAGGTTAGTTCTCGATTTTCTTTCTCCTCTGTTTCTATTGCTTTTTCTTTGCTACTACCATGGTCGAGTCTAGCAGCACATTTTCTCAAAAGGATACACGTAATGTAAATACGATTCCATCAAGCATAACGGAAGCAGATTTAGATAAACTTTGTATATCATATAAGCATCTTAGGCGTTTAAATCCAATAGTTCCATCTTTAAGTGATAGAGCCAATAAACCTCCCACAAAGATGATTACCCTGCATAAATTGCAATTAATCGTAGGAAACCTCCGTATTCCCCCTTTGGTGTTTCTGTAGAAAGTGCTTGCCCACTATGGGATAGGGTTGAGCAGAATTCACCCTCTTGGCCTTCAAAAAATAATTCTTTTTGAAATGTATTGCAATTGCCTCAACAGAGAACCTAGTGTAAATATTTTCCATGAACTATTTAGGACTCGATTAGTGAGTCAATGCTAGTACACGTTTCATTGCAAACCAGGGAAATCTTTTACTGGTGATAAGGAAACATCTTTGAAAATTTGGAAAGAACTCTTTTTCTTTGTCAATGAGAGGGTTATCCAAGATTCCTGGGCTATCATCCGTAAATGGGGCAAAATAAGAATTTGGGTTAGTAAAGCTATTGAGCCATCGGAAGAAGAAAAAAAAACTATAGAAGCTTGGAAGATGCTGAAACTTCCACAAAGATCTTATGTTGATTATGAAGCCATTCTAGTCTTCTGTAATATGAGTGACAATTGGCGTTCTAGGTATATGCCAGTATTGCGTTGTCTGGCCATGGTAGGCTCCTTTATGAATATGTTATGCCGCTATTGTGTTAACATAAACTATATGTATTCTTATATATTCTTTTTCTGCTTGTATTTATGTTTATCTTATGCAGAAGAAGAGATAAGGGTTTACAAAACATTTGAGAAAGCCAATTTAGATAATGAGATTGTGTCTGAATGGGCAAAGACTCCTGAAGAGCTTGATGCTGAAAAAGCCAAGGATGCAGAGTTTGAGCAACTTATCAAGAGCCCTGAACGGACTACAGAGGGTGAGGGGGTGATGCTGCACAACCATCACCTGAGCTGAAAATTATTGAATTCATCCCAGCCGTCCAGCGCAAAGAAAACCTCACAACGCTCAAAGCGTGCAGGCAAATGCCCAGTGGTTGAAACTGCTACTCCACTCAAGAAGAAACAAAAAAGTATGTTTTGTATTTATGTATTACAATAGCATACATTATGTCAATATGCTTATTTGTTATTTTATCCTTCATGAATGATTTTGCAAGATGAAGGTGATGATGAAGGTGATGCCACTTTTGCTGGTAACAAGGGTGATGAAAATGATGATGATGATGATGCCACTGATGATGATAATAATGATGATGATGATGATGTTATTGAGACACCACCCTTCTCTACTAATTTGCTTTCTAAGGGTGTTGGCACTACACAATCTTCTTCTTCTTCCCAACCGCCCTCCGTTGTGCCGCTAGCTGGTTTAAAAACATTTCTTGAGGTTCTCTCAACAAATCTGATAGTTTTGTTGAATTCCTGAAGGTAAATCTTTTGCTTGAACTGTGAAAGAAAATTACCATCTCTCTAATGGATAATAATATACTTATTGTCATTATACGTTTCATATGCAAGCAAACACAATTGCAGATCTATCCTCCTCATTATCCGCCATGACCCATAAGCAAAGCTGTCAATCGACTGCTACCTCTCTTCTGTTACGTTCACAACATGTGCTTCATGGCCTAAAAATGTAGGTGGCACAAGAAGTTGTTGTTGCTAATGCCCTCCATAATTCAACCAAGTTAAAGAAACTGGAGATTGAAATGTAGGATGTGCATAAAAAGTGGATGACTGCAACTGAGCTAGTACAGAAGAGAGATGAATCTTTGAAGCTAGTAGAAGGTAAGTGTGTTGAGGAAAGATCTGAGAAAGAGAAGTTGATGGAAGAGAAGGAGAGATTGTTGAAGGAGATTGAGGATTTGAAGAAAGTGATTGATGAAAAAGATCTTTTAGCTGAGGAAAATTCCACCCTTGCTGCTACTGCCCAAAAGAAGTTCACAGATTTGAAATCTGGTATTCCTACCCTTGTGCAGAGGGTACTTAGCTCTGAACTTGTTGGCCAGACCTTTTAGAAGTATCTTGAAGCGTCTACTGCAAAAGATATATCTGATACAGTTGAAGAGGTCATCAACCTTATTCCCAACAAACCAGATCCTTTACCAACTGGAATTAGAAAGCATATCAAATCAGATGTTGGAACTGAACTTGAAGCTGACAGAGACGAAGTTTCTGCTTTGAAGATTGTGTCCTTGGAGGAGATGCGCAAAAAAGATGAAGTTTCAGTGAAGGACATATTGAATGTGCCAATTTTATGTAATTCAATCGAAAACAACTTGAAAGTCTGTAATAATTGTACAATACTTAGTTTGGTTTTACAATATATGATGCTTTGATTTTTTGACAGTTTTACCATGATTTATTATGATTAACATATGTCTTTATATTGATAAAGAAATATGCATGACTAATAATACCAATGGGAAACTCGTATGCCATATGCCATATCATATATGATTGTCCAAATTGCATGCTTAGTACATTAACTCATGAATGAAATGTTTTTGTCTTAACTGCTTTTTACATAATGCATGCATTAAATCTTCATCCGTTGTCCGTTCTGCGACAAAAGCTTTGCCTGATGTAACATATGGTATATTTGTTGAAGTTATAATTGTGAAAACAAAATTATAAATTATCAATATGATAAATTTTCATGTTACATGTCATAATATATGTGATTGTGGCTTCATTATGCTTGTTTTGTATCAGCTTGCCAATAAAACATATTTCCCTTAAATGTTTTTTGAATGACAGATACATCAAAACGTCGTCCGTTCTCCGTGTTGCACTAGAAGTTTTACTTGACATAATATATTGCTACTTTTGTTGAAGTCAAATTTTTAAACAAATAATGAATCTTGCCAATCATAATATACTTGTGTTAGTAATGAGTCATAAAAATGATGATCTTATGGTATGTGTAAAATATGTATTTAAAGAATTATCAGTATTTCGTTTAGCGTGTTGCACTTAGGCGTTGTGCGGCTTTAAAAATATACTTGTATGTTTATGTAAAACTTTTCTGCTTTTCGTATAAATATATTTATGCAGCTGAGATAAACCATTGTATATGTGTCATGACATTCGAGAGATATTGTACTTTTGCCTCGGTGCTCTCTAGTGAAGTTAACACTTACACTTGCCGATCTCTTGTGTCTATAATGTTGACACAAAAGTCTCTACCATCGGGGGCATAAAAATGCCTTAAATTTTGTGGGTAGGTATGAATGCAATGTTCTACATTCATAACGCGTAACGCTTTGCGTGAATAAAAAGATAAAGTTTCATTGATATTATTCTGCCGCACTTACAAAATTTTGTGTAACATCTTTGTATGGATAGGGTGATCAACCCTATCCAGAAAACTACAAAAAATTGCATCGTGCTTATTTGAACTGATAAAAGAGAAACATGCTTAACAAACTATGCTGCACTATTAAAGTAAACATTATGCTCTCCGTGCAGCGTCCTGCGTTGTGCTTCTAAGGTCCATCACTTTCGCTGTCTTAAAGTACCCGTTCACCTCATTCCTATTGAAAAACTGCCTTGAAGCTCCCCCTCTGACCATATTCTCCTATGCCTCATAAACAACCGACCTTTCTCTTGCCGGTCCTACATACTCAGAATGCACCACAGCTTTGCCATTTGGAGTTGGGAATCGTAATTCCGCATGTGGTGTTGAAGTAATTGCTTCAAACTTTTGAAGTGTTCGTCAACCAGATAAAGCGTTGAACCTTGACCTGCCATCAAGCACTGTGAAGTCCACGATTTCTGTTCAAAATACAAGATGTCTGCCTCGCTACTGGTATCAATGTAGATTTTGGTTATGCGCTTGTTTGCAATTACAGCTGAAATGAAAACAGGCTCATCTGATAGTCGCCAATTAGGAATATTATGGAATACAATGGGAGCATACATCCACTCCTCCGTGTTCCGTTCTCCGCGTTCTTCAGGCTCTTCACCTTCATTCCAGATGACCTTAATATGTCTCTTAGGGGTTGGATCCCTCTCATCCTATCTTTCTTCTCTCATGTTCCAATCATTCTATCCACCGTGACGCACCTTTCCTTGCTAAGAGAAACGTTTATTTGGGTCATTCCGTACATATTGCTTTCTTGGTAACAAGTGTGTGACGACCTGGAAATTTCCGACCAAATTTAAACTTAATCTTTATATGGTTTCGACACGATAAGCAAAGCTTGTAATGTTGAGTCTCAAAAGTTGTAAACTATATTCATTACATCATTTGACCTTTGATAATTAACGACGATTCACGAACCTTTAAACGTAAACAGAAATGTAAATGTAAATAACTATACATGTAAATAATTGTATTTTTTTTAAATTAAACATATTAGGGAACTATTATGTGATTTGGTTATTATGAAAAATAACTTAAAATAACTAAAATTTAATATCTTAAATAGAGTATATTGAATATAAATGATTTGTCAACGTTAAAAAAGTATTAGATGTATAATATTATACTTTGAGTTAATTATTTTAATGTATATAATTAATACCTTCATCTAAGTAATAAAACTGGATATGTAAAACATAATTATATATAATGACTTGAATATAATATATAAACATGATTATTATTATATGTATATTGATAAAAAGTATAAATATTATATGTTGAAATGTATAATAATTATTATGAAACAACATAATATCTTAAATAAATATATAATATTTAAAAATATAAAACATTATTAATAAGTTCATAGTTGTAATTATAATATGATTAAGAAGCAAACACATATTATATGATAATATATATTAAATAAAAGATATTCAATATATGATATAATATAAATACTATATATTAATATTATGTAATATAAATATATTAAATTCAGTTATAAGTATAAAATATGAATGATTAAAATTATTATTTAGTTATAATTTAAATATCATTAACTATCATGATTAATACTACTATTATTATTAATAAAATTCTTACTTTTAAAGTTATAAGTACCATATCATTATTAATACAAAGATAATACAATTAATAATAACATTTTTGATTATTAATATCATAATTGTTAATATTATTATTATTATTAGCATCATTATTATCTATTTTTATTAATAATTATCATTAATATAGTTATTAATTATTAATTATTATTATTTATATAAAATATATAAAACATGAATAATTGTACGTATCAGTTACATATATCCATCAGACTGTGCTTAATTTGATTTCTTGTCTGCTTGACTAATTGAAAGAATCTGTATACAAACAAAATCAGTTGAGGATTGATTCTACTTTAATTTTTTTTTTATTTCTCTTTGTACCTGGATGAGCAATGCCTGTCGACGACCTTTAAACTATAAAACAAACTTTAATTTATTCGAATTAGCTGTAATAACAGCACATAATCTTTATATTATCTTCTGTTATCATAAATTAGATTGGAACATATAAATTCAATTTAATTTTTTAAGAAAAAGGGACGCCTGCTCTATTATTACCTCAATATCCAAACAGCTTGATTTCAATTAAATTTTCAAAATGTGGAATTGCAGTCTTATTAGGAATCTTTCAATGAAACTATCTGCAAATCCTCATATCTCAATTTTTTATATCGAGCACAAATTTTCAAGTCAAAGTTTGATTTTAAAAAGTCAACAGGAATGTTCTTCGTAAAATTCAAGCTCATACTTAGGTTTCTATTTAAATTGAGGTTGCAGACAGTTTCTAATGATAATTTAGAACCTCTTTCATTTTAATATTCACGAGCTATAACAGTCTCTAGTGTCAAATTCAATTTCAAGTTCATAAAAGTTGTAAACGACCTGTTCCAGCATTTTTTTTATTTTTCTTTTGTTTTAACAATTTGATCAACCCAATGATGTTTTCTGGGTCGTTTCTAAATTAAGAAATTCAAATGGAAACAAGTTTTAGACAGGTAAGATACCTGGTCGATTTATGGAGTGAAGGAGATGAATGAACCAGAAAAATAGTTTTATATATTATGAATTCGAGTATAAATCAGAAAGGTCAGGCTAGCTGAATGGTTTAAAGGTTTGTTGGTTATCGTAGAGATCTTGAGTTCGAATCCTACTAGTGACAGCTATTTTTTGTATCCAAGCATTTTGAGGTAGTTCCCATTTATAATATTATTATTATTATTATTATTATTATTATTATTATTATTATTATTATTATTATTATTATTATTAATTATGTTATTATCGTTATGTTAATTGTTGTTATTACTAAAATAAATATCCTGAATGTTCTTTTCAATATTATTATAGGTGATATCAATTAAAATTTATTAATAACATCATTATTAATATTATTATTATCAGTACTATTATCATTGTAATATTATTAATATGATTATTAGTATTGTTATTATTAAACTTGTTATTATCAATATTATCATATGTATTAAAATGGTTATTTTCATATTAAGTATCATTATCAGAACTATTAGTATTATTATTATTATTGACACAATTTTAGACAAACATTATTTTATCATTATTATTATTATGATTAGGATTATTATTATTATTATGAAAATAATACAAATTATCATTAATCTCATCAATATTAGTATTAGTATCACTTTCGTAACTAATAGTATTATTATTATTATTATTAAACAACTGTATCATTATTAACAATATCATTATTATTATTAATATTATTATTTTTGATAAAGTTATTATTATTAGTATTAGTAAATCATTAATATCATAACTATTATAAACAGTAAAAATTAATATTTTTACAAGTATTATTATTAATATCCTCGTTATTATCACTAATAAAGTTATTATAAACATAAGAATATTATTAACGTTATTATCATTATTTTTACTAATATTAACTTAGTATAACTAGAACTACTGTTTTGATAAACAAATGAAATACATAAATATATATATCTAACACATATAACATAACAAAATTTAATATTTTGAGATACAAAATAAGCATATAAAACATATATATATATTATTAACACAAAAATGATATAATTAATACATTTATATATATGTATATGTGTTTAAATACAACTACGAATATTAATAAATATACAAATGATATAGGTTCGTGAATCCGAGGCCAACCATGCATTATTCAATATAGTCATATGTATTTTTACTACAAAATACATTAGGTGAGTTTCATTTGCCTTTTTACCCTTTATATTTTTGGACTGAGAATACATGCGCTGCTTTTATAAATGCTTTACGAAATAGACACAAGTACTGAAAACTACATTCTATGGTTGGATTATTAAACCGAATATGCCTCTTTTTAGTCTGGTAATCTAAGAATTAGGGAACAGACACCCTAATTGACGCGAATCCTAAAGATAGATCTATCGGGTCCAACAAGCCCCATCCAAAGTACCGGATGCTTTAGTACTTTAAAATTTATATCATGTCCGAAGGAGGATCCCGGAATGATGGGGATATTCTTATATGCATATTGTGAATGTCGGTTACCAGGTGTTCAATCCATATGAATGATTTTTGTCTCTATGCATGGAACGTATGTTTATGAGAAATGAAAAATATGAAATCTTGTGGTCTATTAAAATATTGAAATGATTGTTATGATAAACTAATGAACTCACCAACCTTTTGGTTGACACTTTAAAGCATGTTTATTCTCAGATATGAAAGAAATCTTCCGCTGTGCATTTGCTCATATTAGAGACAATTCTTGGAGTCATTCATGACATATTTCAAAAGACGTTGCATTCGAGTCATCGAGTTCATCAAGATTATTATTAAGTCATTTATAGTTGGATGTATTATGAAATGGTATGCATGTCGTCAACTTTCAATGAAATGAAAGTTTATCTTTTAAAAACGAATGCAATGTTTGTAAAATGTATCATATAGAGGTCAAGTACCTTGCAATGTAATCAACTATTGTGATTCGTTTGTAATCGATGTGGACTTTGTCCGAATGGATTAGGACGGGTCCTTTCAGTTGGTATCAGAGCGGTGGTCGTAGCAAACCAGGTCTTGCATTAGTGTTTCTAACTAGGAGTTGTTAGGATGCATTAATGAGTCTGGACTTCGACCTAGGAGTTGTTAGGTTATATTAGTAAGTCTGGACTTGAACTTGGTCTGCATGTCAAAAAGTTTTGCTTATCATTTCATGTCAAAAATTATCTGCTTATCATTCTTAGTCTAGATACATCTTACTGCATTGATTTCATGAATAGTGTATAGACAAATTCATATCTTAGCGTATCTGCTAATCCATATCTTAGCGTATCTGTTACTGTAGACTTCATCTGACACGTTTCCTTAATTCCCTCTGTAAGGATCTTCTGTACTAGGTATAGGTATTCTATGTAATTAGAATATCATTCGATATCCGAAAATTATTTATTATCGAAAGATTCCTTACTCAATCGTACGAAATGGAACTCCCCGCTAGTTCAAGTCCCTCGAATACCGACAGCTATTCCGACATGGATGTTCATCCAAGCTCCCGAAGCAGCGTCACCAGAATAAAATAGCCAATCATCCATCCCCAATTAATTTGATGGATTCGTAATCGACTTAATCAATGGAGACGCGCAGAAGGCGATCCCTTCTACTAACTGAAATCACCTTTTGGCAAAGAACCTGAAGCATTTACCGGCGAACTTGTTCGTAACACCATTTTCACCCTCATTTCCTAAATATCTAGCCACGACTATATCATAACTCAGATTCTAAACCTTATTCATCCGCTCGTTCCGACCGAAAATCATCCCGGAGTAATCGAAGAAGTCAACGAGCTTCGCGCTCGAGTAATCAATTTGGAAAATAAAGTGCAAAACGTATCAGCTTCAACAACATCACCGGCACCAACAGTATCACCAATATCAATACTAGTACCATCAACAACAACATCTGCATCATCTGCCTCAACATCTCATTCTATACCTCGAGTAAAATCATCGTTCTACGTATCGTTGTACATCTATTACCTTCGTTCTTCACGGCGATTATGTAATCTCTAAAGTTTTAGAGATCATTCATTCTAGTTTCAACCGAAAAATCAAATGAGATTAATATCATATTAACTCATTAAATCCAT
Organism: Rutidosis leptorrhynchoides; assembly: GCF_046630445.1. Lineage (NCBI taxonomy): Eukaryota > Viridiplantae > Streptophyta > Magnoliopsida > Asterales > Asteraceae > Rutidosis > Rutidosis leptorrhynchoides. Next base: position 491,257,350 of record NC_092335.1, read on the forward strand.
GATTACATCTAAAGAAAATATATATGTATATATGTTTTCATAAAGATTGTAATTAAAAATTCTTTTGTACAAACTGTTAATGGTGAAAATATTTTAACGGGTAGGTAATACCCGAGAAATATTTAGATTTCACATTAATAAGTCACAATGTACATTCTGCAAATTTGATTCAACCGTCATTAACTATACTACTTACATCCACTGATATACGTATCCGTTCACCACAGAATAACCATATTCATCCAATTTCATATTTGAATTTTGATTTATCAGAATCCAACAAGTGGCATAATGAAGAAAATATTTGACAAAATAAAATTTGTTAGAAACAAACAAATTAACTATGAGAAATTTTGTTAAGAATCCACGCTAACTGTTCCTAGCTAATTGTTCCTAGCTAACTGATTATATTTTATTTATCACAATTTAATTATCGTAATTTACATTCTCGCAATTTTATTTATCGTTATTTAATTTCTGTTATTTAATTTACGTACTTTAAATATCGGGACACGTATACAAGGTTTTGAGATATCATATCGACGCATATATATATATATATATATATATATATATATATATATATATATATATATATATATATATATATATATATATATATATATATATAATTTGGAATAACCATAGACACTCTATATGCAGTAATGATCGAGTTCTCTATACAGGGTTGAGGTTGATTCTATAATAATATATATACTTTGAATTGTGATCGAGTCTAAGACATGTACACGGGTCACGATACGTATTAATTAATTCGAATATTGTATATTAAACTATATATGAATTATTGAGTTAATGACTGTAGACTGCTAACTGTGGACTACCAAGATTGGACAATTAAAATGAATTAAAATATTGATTATAACATATGAAACTAAACAATTCTTCAAGTTTGCCACTTGATTTCATCTTAAACCTCAATTGTATCTTGACGATTACAATCCGCATTCAAACCTTTCATGATTCTTGAAAACACCTCAATCGAGAGGATGAACCAACCGCACTTCATCTACGGAAGGAAAGATTTATGCATATAGTATTGCACCTGAAAACTCTCAAAAACTGAGTAAACGTTTAACGCATAGCTTTGCTAATTCCTTTAGCGTTATTATTACCGAAAATAACTTTACAATCTCTTTTCAAATTAGCCAATTTTGTCACAGCTCCAACAAGTCAACTTCGACTTTTCGTTCGAAACAACCATATTATAACCTTGATATATATGCGTGCTCTTTTATTATTACTGGGGAACCTTTTATATTCTACCATATTACCAGCAGATGTACCAGCAACCTTATCGCTCCTTGGTTTAAATCTCTCCGACAAATCACTATAATTATCTATTGAAGTCTCATGATGTACTCATCCGCATCTTGTAACAAAAATTGCCATACCAATTACCGGGAATCAGTAAATCTGTATTGTGAGTCTCGCAACATTTCCACATCAACAGTTATATGTATCCATATAACATTTATCTCTTAGAACTATGATCTTCCATTCTGAAATTCTGAAAAGCACCCATTCTGCGAAATTAATACTCTAAATTTTGAAAAGTTGAATGAAGCAACAAAAACTGTAAATGACCTCAACAGCCAAAAGTTGATGATAAAGAATTGTATGTTGGCAAAGCTCAGAAAAAGTTTGAAACTGAAAAACTGATTGAGCAAACTACGAAGGAGTCTCTGAACAAATCACAAGGACTAAACTTGTACATTAAGAATCCTGATGATTCTGTTTCTGATGAAATCTTTAGCGAATACCTTACTTCTGACTCCAAACTCTTGCGGACAAGTTTTCTTCACCATCCTTCGATATTAGAAATTCCAAGATATCATCGTATCTTTCATTATAAATATCCTCCATATTTCTGAAGATATTTTCATAACTATTCTTATCTAAAATCAATAATCTCTTCGTGATATCAGTGTTACATCATATAGAAACTGTTAGTTTCTATATTCTGTAAACTTTCGAACTTAAAATATGAATGTTATTGAAGTAATGTTGGGAACTGATGCATGAGTTAGTATAATATAATGACACTTGATCAACGTGATTATATTACAGTAAGTCATGCTGAGTTTCTAACGGAACGTGATGATTCACAGATCATAACGTCATCATGTGCCATGTTACATAACTCTTTCATTCTGCTTAACTTCTGAACATATCAAGAAAGTATATTCTTGATAGTTCTATTCTCAGTGATCCTGGTAATTTGACAAATCAAATTGTGTGATTTCATTCTTTCTTGTTTAGAACATTAAGTTCATTCGAAATTTCACACCTACGGATTCTGAACCATTATTTGCGAAAAGAAAACAAAAGCACGGAGCTCCGAATTAGAAGGGGGTATAAATCGTAGCAAATAAGAGAGAACATTAACTGTGAATGACAATATTATAGAAGACGAAAGTAGGGACTCCAAAATATAAGAGAAAATATAAAGCCCGATAACAACAAATAAATTACAAACCGTAGATATTAATACGAATAACAATATAAAAACATGGTATAATTAAGAATAGTATCACCCCAAGGTAATAGTAGAAGTAAACAGATTCTTCTGGTGGAAGATTGAAAAGAAGGATGACAGAAGTGATAATTAGAAAAATATCAAGGATTAGAATGGGATTAAGCATTTTCACAATCTTTTGGATGTATGAACTAAGAAAGAAAGTATAGAAATGGTGAGAATAATGGAACGGAAGAGCTTAATTTATAACGGAAATATCAGACAAAGTAATCGAGGAAGATCACTGTATTTAATTATAGAGATCTTAATTTCCTTATTCACCGAAGAATCAAATCTTTTAGATTTCGAAGATTTTCTTTAAATCCCTTGAATTCCGTAAATTCAACCAATACAACGTCAAAAGTTAAGACGCACCTTATTATCCAAATTCAACCCTGCCTCTGTCAAAAGCTAAGACAAACCTTTATCCTTTCATTTCACTATTTTGTGATAGCTTCACTCGTACACTTCGAATAATCGAATTTTTTTTATCTGTATTACCCAATAATGATAAAATTCTATTTATCAACTTATATTCGTCATGAAAACATTTCTATTGTTAACCATGACGACCACCTTCAAATTTTGGGACGAAATTTCTTTAACGGGTAGGTACTGTGACGACTCGAAAATTTCTGACCAAATTTTAACTTAATCTTTATATGGTTTCGACACGATAAGCAAAGCTTGTAATGTTGAGTCTCAAAAGTTGTAAACTATATTCATTATATCATTTGACCTTTGATAATTAACGACGATTCACGAACCTTTAAACGTAAACATAAATGTAAATGTAAATAACTATACATGTAAATAATTGTATTTTTTTTTTAAATTAAATATATTAGGGAACTATTATATGATTTGGTTATTATGAAAAATAACTTAAAATAACTAAAATTTAATATCTTAAATAGAGTATATTGAATATAAATGATTTGTCAACTTTAACAAAGTATTAGATGTATAATATTATACTTTGAGTTAATTATTTTAATGTATATAATTAATACCTTCATCTAAGTAATAAAACTGGATATGTAATGACTTGATTATAATGACTTGATTAATACATAATTATATATAATGACTTGATTATAATATATAAACATGATTATTATTATATGTATATTGATAAAAAGTATAAATATTATATGTTGAAATGTATAATAATTATTATGAAACAACATAATATCTTAAATAAATATATAATATTTAAAAATATAAAACATTATTAATAAGTTCATAGTTGTAATTATAATATGATTAAGAAGCAAACACATATTATATGATAATATATATTAAATAAAAGATATTCAATATATGATATAATATAAATACTATATATTAATATTATGTAATATAAATATATTAAATTTAATTATAGGTATAAAATATGAATGATTAAAATTATTATTTAGTTATAATTTAAATATCATTAACTATCATGATTAATACTATTATTATTAATAACATTCTTACTTTTAAAGTTATAAGTACCATATAATTGTTAATACAAAGATAATACAATTAATAATAACATTTTTGATTATTAATATCATAATTGTTAATATTATTATTATTATTAGCATCATTATTATCTATTTTTATTAATAATTATCATTAATATAGTTATTAATTATTAATTATTATTATTTATATAAAATATATAAAACATGAATAATTGTACGTATCAGTTACATATATCCATCAGACTGTGCTTAATTTGATTTCTTGTCTGCTTGACTAATTGAACGAATCTGTATACAAACAAAATCAGTTGAGGATGGATTCTACTTTATTTTTTTTATTTCTCTTTGTACCTGGATGAGCAATGCCTGTCGACGACCTTTAAACTATAAAACAAACTTTAATTTATTCGAATTAGCTGTAATAACAGCACATAATCTTTATATTATCTTCTGTTATCATAAATTAGATTGGAACATAGAAATTCAATTTAATTTTTTAAGAAAAAGAGATGCCTGCTCTGTTATTACCTCAATATCCAAACAGCTCGATTTCAATTAAATTTTCAAAATGTGGAATTGCAGTCTTATTAAGAATCTTTCAATGAAACTATCTGCAAATCCTCATATCTCAATTTTTTATATCGAGCACAAATTTTCAAGTCAAAGTTTGATTTTAAAAAGTCAACAGGAATGTTCTTCGTGAAATTCAAGCTCATACTTAGGTTTCTGTTTCAATTGAGGTTGCAGACAGTTTCTAATGACAATTTAGAACCTCTTTCATTTTAATATCGTGAGCTATAACAGTCTCTAGTGCCAAATTCAGTTTCAAGTTCATAAAAGTTGTAAACGACCTGTTCCAGCATTTTTTTTTATTTTTCTTTTGTATTAACAATTTGATCAACCCAATGATGTTTTCTGGGTCGTTTATAAATCAAGAAATTCAAATGGAAACAAGTTTTAGACAGGTAAGATACCTGGTCGATTTATGGAGTGAAGGAGATGAATGAACCAGAAAAATAGATTTATATATTATGAATTCGAGTATAAATCAGAAAGGTCAGGCTAGCTGAATGGTTTAAAGGTTTGTTGGTTATCGTAGAGGTCTTGAGTTCGAATCCTACTGGTGACAGCTATTTTTTTTATCCAAGCATTTTGAGGTAGTTCCCATTTATATTATTATTATTATTATTATTATTATTATTATTATTATTATTATTATTATTATTATTATTATTATTATTATTATTATTATTATTATTATTATTATTATTATTATTATTATAATTATTAATTATGTTATTATCGTTATGTTAATTGTTGTTATTACTAAAATTAATATCCTGAATGTTCTTATCAATATTATTATAGGTGATATCAATTAAAATTTATTAATAACATCATTATTAATATTATTATTATCAGTACTATTATCATTGTAATATTATTAATATGATTATTAGTATTGTTATTATTAAACTTGTTATTATCAATATTATCATATGTAGTAAAATGGTTATGTTCATATTAAGTATCATTATCAGAACTATTAGTATTATTATTATTGACACAATTTTAGACAAAGATTATTTTATCATTATTATTATTATGATTAGGATTATTATTATTATTATGAAAATAATACAAATTATCATTAATCTCATCAATATTAGTATTAGTATCACTTTCGTAACTAATAGTATTATTATTATTATTATATTTATTATTATTATTATTATTATTATTATTATTATTATTATTATTATTATTATTATTATTATTAAACAACTGTATCATTATTAACAATATCATCATTATTATTAATATTATTATTTTTGATAAAGTTATTATTATTAGTATTAGTAAATCATTAATATCATAACTATTATAAACAGTAAAAATTAATATTTTTACAAGTATTATTATTAATATCCTCGTTATTATCACTAATAAAGTTATTATAAACATAAGAATATTATTAACGTTATTATCATTATTTTTACTAATATTAACTTAGTATAACTAGAACTACTGTTTTGATAAACAAATGAAATACATAAATATATATATCTAACACATATAACATAACAAAATTTAATATTTTGAGATACAAAATAAGCATATAAAACATATATATATATATATATATATATATATATATATATATATATATATATATATATATATATATATATATATATATATATATATATATATAATTATTAACACAAAAATGATATAATTAATACATTTATATATATGTATATGTGTTTAAATACAACTACGAATATTAATAAATATACAAATGATATAGGTTCGTGAATCCGAGGCCAACCATGCATTGTTCAATATAGTCATATGTATTTTTACTACAAAATACATTAGGTGAGTTTCATTTGCCTTTTTACCCTTTATATTTTTGGGCTGAGAATACATGCGCTGCTTTTATAAATGCTTTACGAAATAGACACAAGTACTGAAAACTACATTCTATGGTTGGATTATTAAACCGAATATGCCCCTTTTTAGTCTGGTAATCTAAGAATTAGGGAACAGACACCCTAATTGACACGAATCCTAAAGATAGATCTATCGGGCCCAACAAGCCCCATTCAAAGTACCGGATGCTTTAGTACTTCGAAATTTATATCATGTCCGAAGGAGGATCCCGGAATGATGGGGATATTCTTATATGCATATTGTGAATGTCGGTTACCAGGTGTTCAATCCATATGAATGATTTTTGTCTCTATGCATGGGACGTATGTTTATGAGAAATGAAAAATATGAAATCTTGTGGTCTATTAAAATATTGAAATGATTGTTATGATAAACTAATGAACTCACCAACCTTTTGGTTGACACTTTAAAGCATGTTTATTCTCAGGTATGAAAGAAATCTTCCGCTGTGCATTTGCTCATATTAGAGACAATTCTTGGAGTCATTCATGACATATTTCAAAAGACGTTGCATTCGAGTCGTCGAGTTCATCAAGATTATAATTAAGTCATTTATAGTTGGATGTATTATGAAATGGTATGCATGTCGTCAACTTTCAATGAAATGAAAGTTTGTCTTTTAAAAACGAATGCAATGTTTGTAAAATGTATCATATAGAGGTCAAGTACCTCACGATGTAATCAACTATTGTGATTCATTTGTAATCGATGTGGACTTCGTCCGGATGGATTAGGACGGGTCCTTTCAAAGTGGTTCAGTTCACCAGCCTTTATCTTAGCAACGATTTCCCTCATCAGTGACTTGCAATTGTCAGTATCATGCCCACATGTCTCATGGAAATCACACCACCTGTCACTTTTTGGCCTTTCACGCTCCTCCATTGGTATTGGAGGGTTGAAATTTTCCTTAATAGGTTCAGTGAATAAGATTTCTTTTGAGGTTTTTGTTAAAGTCATAATGAGTGGATGCCTTTCTAATGGTTTGCGATGATAGTAATTATCATTCAGATGATTATTGCCCCGTCAACCATGTTGTTGTCTCTGATAACTATTATCATATCCACGCTGCCTCTGATAGTTTTCATTCGTGTTTCGCCCTCCGTTCTGCTGTCTAAAATTCCTTTGATAGTTATCAACTCTTGGATGTCCCATTTCTCCTGCCCTCAAATGCTTCTGTGCAACACCCAATGATTGGTGCAATGTTTTTGGGACATCATACCGTAACGCGTGAACTAAACTTGCAATTCGACGCTGATCAAGACAGAAAATAAAACCAAAAACGAGATGAGACTCTGGTATATCAGGTATTTTCTGACACTCGATGGTGTAACGCTTCATGAAATTACTTAAGGATTCATTCTAGTGCATAATGATCTCATGTGCATCTAGATGAGATAGTGTGCAACTTCTCAAACTTTAGTATTGTATGACGAATTTGGCCCTTAAATCAAGAAAACTGGTAATGCTTCTGGGCGGAAGACTTGCAAACCACTCTTGTGCCATTTTCTGCAACACCATAAGAAACATATGACACGCAACCTCATCTTCCCTGTGTTGCAGTCTCATAACTCCCTCGAACATGGCAAGAAAATCTTCTGGGTCAGTTGTTCCATCATATACACCGATAGATGGTTTCCCCAGGTTTCTTGGTAATGGATATTCTGCAATTCGATTGATAAAACATTGATTTGACTCTGCCATTGCTGGAGGTTAGATAGCCTCGTCTCCTGTAATTAAAGCAAACAAGTTATCTACAGCCGTTGCACGGATGGCAGGCTGTGCTAACTTCTGCTTATACTTTGATGGTGCCGTTTTGGTCCAAATTTCATCTAACAACTTTTCTACCATCTCCTTAGACATGAATGATTGCTCTTCTACTTCCCTGTAGTCCCACTCATTCTCCACAAAACTTTCATCATTACACTCATGCTCATAATCATCCACCAAAGTATTCAGTTAATTGAATAGTTTAAACAGTTGTTGTTTAGATATAGACTTTCCGTTGCTCGTATGCTTAGCGTTCACATCAGATGTTCTCTTAAAAGAAGCATTGTACGTTCCCCGCCTAGCTTTCCATATTCCTCCACTAGAGTTTTCCAATAATGCTTTCTTCAATTGCGATACAGTTTCATTCACATGTTCTTCTGTTGTACCAATATTCAGTTGATCTCCTTCTTTGATTGAAGTTTCTTCCAAGGTTAATTGATCCACTAGTATATTCTCAATGAAGTTTTCAGTGATTGGTTCGAGTGCAGCTCATGTTGAAGTCATGTCAGTTGCTTTTGCGTTCTTGGTATTCTTGTTGGTCTTTGAAACAGATGGCGCCATATTTGGTACTATTTTTCATATAGCAGGTGAAAGGTACCAGTGCAATACAATAACAGCCTAGCATCAAGCGATATGTTGCCAACTAATGTTTGCCATTAGAAAATAATCCCTGCTAACCCGGAACACGGATAAGAGATCCGTGGGGTGGCCTCAATCAGTCTTGGGATCAATCTGAAATTGATCTGTATAGCGTTCTGTTGCTAAGCGGTTAATGTTTTACAGTGAGAAAGAACTGTGTGAGAGAGAAAGTGTACTTCTCTCTGACTGAAGTTCAGATATCAGATGTGGTGACCCAAGGGGTCTATTTATAGGCGTAGAATGTCCGAAATTCTTGGGAAACACGTGTCCAACGTTGAATAATTCAGTTATGCGAGATATCCGGAACCGACTTTAGCGTGGATGACATGGCTGTGTGCCGCTCACGCACCTAGTAAATAGACTTAAGCATAGAAGCTGCCTGCAGGGCTTACGTTTGATGTTGGGCAGCCTACTGAACGCTGGACAGACAATTATAAAAACTACTAAGTATTGCTATCTTTTATGATTTTCAATCCATTATGCAGTACAAAAGCGATGCTTTTATACGTGTATCCCCTAGGATACACCATTAAGAATAATACTGGGGTTGGAAAAGAAAAGGATCCAAATAGATTGAAGCCTGTAATTATATCCCTAACACTTTTCTTGTGATTGATGGTGATAAATAATTTTTAACCAATGTATTTGTTAAGACCAAAATCTGGATCTATTTATAGCACAAAACCTGTATCAGAGTCTGTATATACAAATCCTACATTAGAGTCTAGATCATCAGACTCGGATACAGACTCAACTGAACAAGGTGACATAAAAAATTCAGAACAGTCCAATAGTGATACTGAACCTAAAATTGAAAATCAGAAAAGTATTGAGACAAACGTTATTACTAAACTAAAAAAGAGGATTTCAAAACTTTGTAAGAAGTTGAAAGATAAACCTAAGGTCAAAACTGAGTCAAACAAATCCAAGTGCTTTGAAAAAGTCAGCAAATTAAAAAGTCAGCAAATTGCTGAAACCAGACAAACAATGGTCAAATATTCAAAATCATATTAAAGAAAAAATTGTCTGAATAGGAGATAAGCCATTTATTTGGAGAGGAAAAAACTCTTCGTGTGAACCCAATGCAAAGTGGGTTCCTAAATGTAACTAATCATTGTTTTCCTGTGTCTTGTGAAGAATGAAAAGAAATGATTTTTGGATAGTGGCTGCTCAAGACATATGACAGGATGCAAAGAGCATCTTAATGGGTTTGTAGAAGAAAAAGGTCCCTCAATTAAATATGAGGATAATTCTGTTGGTAAAACTATTGGTTATGGGTCTGTAAAAGCTGGAGGTGTTTCTTTGGAAAGATTTGCTCTTGTAGAAGGGTTAATGCATAATTTGCTGAGTGTGAGTCAAGTTGCAGATGAAGACTGTGAGATAAGAATTAGGAAGAATGCTGGAATTAATATGATCTTAAAGGGAAGCCCATTTTGGTTGCTTGGAGGCAGCAGAATTTTTATGTTGTAGATCTTGATACTACGGATTCTAGTATTGATACTTGTCTTTACTCATGGACTGTTCCTGAGTTAAATTGGTTGTGACATAGAAGACTTTCTCATTTAAATTTCAAAAATATAAATGAACTGTTTAAAAAGAAGTTGGTAAGGGGATACCTCAGCTCTCCTACAAAAAGGACAAAGTTTGTTATGCTTGTGTCAAGGATAAACAGATCAAGGCTCAATTTCACTCCAAAACTCTAGCTACCATTAGTGAACCTCTTCACATGCTTCACATGGATCCATTTGGACTCATGAACATTGGAAGCTTGAGCGGAAATAAGTATACTCTTCTTGTTGTTGTTGTTGTTGATGAGTACTCCATATTCACATGGGTTATTTTCTTGCATGCTAAAAGTGATGCTCCAGAAGAAATTATCAATTTGATTAAGAAGGATCAAGTTCAGAAACGCAAACTGGTTAAACAGTTGAGAAGTGATCATGGTACTGAGTTTAGAAATGCAACTCTTGTTGAATTTTGTGAAAGTGTGGGCATTGGTCAAAATTTCTCTAATGTAAGAATACCACAACAGAATGGTGTTACTGAAAGAAGGAACAGAACCCTTATTGAGGCTGCAAGGACCATTTTGTGTCATGCAAATGTTGCTATTTGATTTTGGGTAGAAGCAGTTAACGCTGCATGTTATACTCAAAATAGATCTATCATTGTAAAGAGGCATGGAAAACTCCTTATGAACTATACCACAAGAAGGTTCCTATAGTTCATTATTTCTAAGTATTTGGTTGCAAATGTTATATTCTCAACCAAACAGATTTTCTAGGTAAGATGGAACCTAACTCTGATGAAGGTATTTTTATGGGATATTCATCTGTTTCTAAAGCTTTCAAAACTTTTAACTCTAGAAGGAAGAAGATTGAGGAATCAATTCATATAACTTTTGATGATAATTAGATGACTATGCTCATACAGACTCAAACATTATGTTTAAACTCTTTCCCATTAATGTTGAGCCTGAATCACATACTCACATTTTTGAATATGACACAGAAGATGATAATGGTCCTGTTCAAACCAATGAAACATCTACAACGGTAGAAGACACCATTCATAATTCTTCTGAAGAAATCACCGAGGAAGGAAATAGAGATGTTGTTGTAACTGAACTTGTACTCAAGGAAGATACTAATTCCATGGTTACTGAAAGTTCTAGAAGATCCACAAGAACTATTAATCCTCCAAGGTATCTTGATGATTATGTTGTCAACACCAAAGGTTTACCTAAAGGAGCTTCAACTTCACAAACTCCTATGTCAAATGATGTTATTGCCAACTACTGCTTGTATACTAGTTTTCTATCACTCATTGAACCTAAAAAGGTTGATGATGCTTTAAAAGATATTGGTTTGGTGCTATGACAGAAGAGTAAATTGAGTTTGAAAGAAATGAGGTTTGGACCTTGGTACCCAAACCTGCTGAAAAACTGCTATTGAAACAAAATGGGTGTTTAGAAACAAGGTTGACAAAGATTGTATTGTTGTGAGAAATAAAGCTAGGCTTGTTGCACAGGGTTATGGACATGAAGAAGTGATTGACTATGATGAGATTTTTGTTCCAGTGGCCAGAATAGAAGCAATCAGACTTTTCTTATCTTATGCTTCTCACATGAATTTTTAAGTGTCATAGATGGATGTTAAAAGTGCCTTTTGAAGTGGGAAACTTCAAGAAGAAGTTTATGTTAAACAACCTCCAGGTTTTGTAAGTAAACAATTTCCTAATTTTTGTTTACAGACTTGATAAGGCACTGTATGGTTTAAAACAAGCTCCAAGGGCCTGGTATGATACTCTGACAACTTTTCTTCTGTCAAAGAAATTTGTGAGAGGATCTATAGACAAAACCTTGTTCATTAAAAAGGATAAAGGTGATGTCTTGCTTGTTCAAATTTATGTGGATGATATCATTTTTGGTTCCACTAATTCACATTTGGATAAATGGTTTTTTGACACAATGTCTAAACAATACAAAAAGAGCAATTTGTGCACTCTAAATCACTTTTTAGGTCTGCAAGTCGAACAAAATCCAGAGGGAATTTTTAAAAATCAAAGCACCTATGTTTCAAATTTGATTGACAAATATTGGTTTAGAAACTGCACCACTTTGAAAACTCCCATGAGTGTGTCTGATAAGTTAAATAAAGATAAATCTGGTAAATCTACTTGTCAAAAGACTTACGGAGGAATGATTGGTTCATTACTGTACTTAACTGCTAGTAGGCATGATATAATGTTTATCAGGCTGACCTAAAATAATCTCATTATAAGGTTGTGAAAAGAATTTTTAGGTACTTAAAGGGTACACTTAACTTAGGTCTTTGATATCCCAAAGGCTCTGGGTTTTATCTTATTAGGTACATAGATGCAGATTATAATGTTATGCAGGTTGTAAGTTGGATAGAAAAAGTACTTCAGGTGGTTGTCAATTGTTAGGTGGAAAGTTGGTTGGTTGGTCAAGTAAGAAGCAAAATTCAGTTGCTACTTCAACAGCTGAAGCTGAGTATGTTGTTGCTGTTGGTTGTTGTGCTCAATTGTTATGGATGCAACATCAGTTAACAGATTATGATGTGATTATCACAAAGACTCCTATCATATGTGATAATGAAAGTGCAATTGTTATAACTGAGAATCATGTGTTTCATTCAAGGAATAAGCATATAGAAATTTGGCATCATTTCATCAGAGACTTTATAGAAAAAGGAAAAGTTGTGCTAAAGTTTGTTGGGACAAATGATTAGTTGGCTGATATCTTTACCAAGCCATTAAGTGAAGATATGCATTTTTATATTCTTGAAAATTTGGGAATGTTGAATCCATCCCTAGAGATGTTATCTGGAGAGTCTGAAAACTGAATATTTTTTTGGTCTGGGTGACGTCAAATAGACTCGGTTGTAATTTTTGTATAATCTTGATTTCTTGAAAAATCAAAAATATTTTGTGTAAATTTTGTAGTTTTCCTTTTTTGGTGATGATTAGGTTTAGTAATTTCTGTTACAACGGATAGTTGTAGTTATTTTTAAAACGGTATTTTTGGGGGGGGGGGGGCAAACGGTAACTTTTAGGTCAAATCACTTAATTGTTGATTTATGGTTATTCTGAAAGGTATAGATAGATCAGCTCAACCATTGGGATATACTTTCGCAATCAAAACTCTACAAACGCTCTCAAATCTCTCATACCATTGTGCAATTGTTCATCATCCGGTATTCGGCTATAGTTTCTTATTTTCTTTTAATCTTTATATCTCAAATCTTTTCAAAGAAAATGGTGAAATATATTCCTTATGTTCTTATCCCTACTGCTAATATGAATAGGGTTCGCCCTATTAAACGTGGTAAAGATGTACAAGTGCCTGTAAATAATCGAGGGCTTGTATTGACATACCAGGTAACTTTTTAAACCAGAGATATGAACAACTTGTTTTGTTTTTACAAAAAAACAACCTCTTAGAGAAGGATACTTTAGAACCATTGATTACATGTGTCCATCAATGCTTGCAGAATTTTGGTATACATGCATAGGTAACACTGAAGCAAGGACCATCACAGGCACATATGGTGATGGTGCAAATGTTTTAACTATTTCTGAAGAGTCTTTAAGGCATGTTTTAAATTTATCTTTTAGAAATAATTTTGTTGCCCCTGCTTCAAAAATCAGTGGTAAAACATAGTTTTCCAATGGTGGGTCAACCAGTGATCACTGATGTAACAACCTTGGATTTTCCAACGTTATTTATTAATAATAATTATTATTAATACCTATGATTAAACGAATGTATGTTATTACATTTACTTGTTGCCATGATTAATCGTACCTGACTTTTGAATGCCCGAAACGTCTTTGTGACACACGAAACTTTCACGAATAATATTTTTAGAATATTATTTACATTCATGATTGATTTTATTAATCATTTTAATTAACTATGGTTGTTAGTTAGTTACTTGGGCTTTAATTGGATTAACATGCTAAATGCTTGAACTTGGGCCTTGTTAATGTTATGAACTCATGATATTGGGCTTATGAGGCCACCCTACATCTTAAATGAATTCATTAGCCCATGTCTTTCGTGTGTAAGTATTACTTAATGATGTAACTAGCTAGTTTTTACATGAAGAATCTAGTTACACATCTTCCCCATGCTAGGCCACCTTATATCCATCTTTTTAGTCAAGTATACACAAGGAACTAGTGGATTTTTGGCCTCCCCCTTCCCTTGTCAAACCGTCGGCTTCTAGTCCACATGGGGGAGTGTTTGTTTCAAATTTTGATTACTTATGCTCTCATTTTTACTTCACATTTCACACACACTTCAACTTGCATTTCATTTTCTCACCTTTCTCTCTCAAGTTTGTAAGTAACATAAGAATTTTTCTTCTCTTCTTTTCCCTTTAAAACCGAAACACACACATACATATCATCATCATCTTTTGTTCTTTGTTTGTTGTTTGATACTTGTTAGTTGTTGTTACTTTGTTACTTGTTATTATTTACTTACTAGTTTTCAAGAACCAAACTTGTTAGTTTGTTCTTCATTTATCTTGTAATTACAAGAACACACAAGAACATAAACTTTCTAGTTTATGTTCTACACTTAATATGTTAAAAGATTTTAAGTTCTGGTTGTAGAATCATTACTTGTAAGTCATGTTTGTAAACTTAAAGTTTACATTCTTAAAGATCAAACTTTGGTTTGAATCTTTAAAGTATGAACAACCCATGAACTAGTTACTTGTTTACTTAGCTTGTTTCTTTATATTATGCACTTTAAATTCATGTTTGTTGGTTAAGATTGGTCAAGTGTTGCTAGTTAAGTTTGATCTCATTAATCTTGAACTAAAAGTTAACTTTAAAAGTTCAAAAACATGTAAGTAAGCTTTCTTTAATTATAACTTGGTACACTTATGTTAGATCTAGACTTTTGGGTCTTGGATCTTCATGATCTAACTAAGAACTATGTTCTACAACTTAAGATCTTGATTTTATAAGTTTATTTTCAAGTTGTAACTTAATATTACTTTTACATTCCATGTATGTGTTGAATCTAAGACTTTGATGTAACTTTGGTTCATCAAAACACTTGCAACACTTAAGTGAGTTGTGCTTCATGTCTTAGACTTACACTTGGGTTATGATGGTCAAACCTTGGTGAAAATTATGCAAATACATCAACAAGTTGTACACTTGAAGCTATATGCATCAAGGATGAGAACCATGATAAGCATCGAGCACCAAGAACCACCGGAACCTACTGATCCTACTGTTTTACTATTTCTGTGTCTGACCCGTACGACCTGGGCTACTGTAAATATGATTTTCAGATAGCTCTGTTAGAGTAGATAACTTTTAATTTAGGACTCATCTTAATCCGTGTTACGTTTTAGGATTTATGGCCCTCCGATCGTCCCTATGTCCTTTTAACGTTGTGCTGAAAATTCTGACCTACTCGCACTTAGACCATCGCCACGGTCAAACGAAGAAGAGTTTGCTTCTGGAATCTTTACCACAACTAAAGGACTCATATACGGAGCCCTGGCCACTGGTCTCACCTTATTTCAGTAGGTATAGAGCCCGTGGTGACTGACCGAACTCAGCCTTTGTTTTAAACTCTTTTCATGAACGAAAGTTACTTTACACCTTTTGTTTGATGATGAATGATGATGACCTTTAAGACCTAATTTACATACTTTTAAACCTATTGGGATGATTTAATGACTTAGTACTATTTGACTTAGGTTGAGGACTTTCCGGACCTACGTACTTGCTTATTTCCCGACTCGACTTTACCGCTACTTTATCATTGTGAGTTATAGCATTCCCTTTTTACTTCAACTATTTTGGGAACTGAGAATACATGCGCATTTTATGTTTTACATACTAGGCACGAGTACTTAAACTTATATATGTGTGGGTTATACAACGGCATAAACATTCCCTTTAGCTCGATAACGTTTAGTCATTGGTTTTTGAACCGGTGAACGCGAATCTTAGATATGGATCCATAGGATTTGACATCCCCACTCGGGCTAGTAGCGCTAGCATTTAACGAGTGTTTAATACTTCGTAAACATATTCACTTGCCAAGTGTACTTTCAGGGGGTATAAACGTTAAGTTAGTTACCAAGTGCCCACGGTTAAACATATACTTTATCATACTGTTTTGAAACGCTCTTTGTAGCACTGAAATCTCGTGGCCTACCTTACATACTGGTATACTTAAACTATAGCTCACCAACCTTTGTGTTGATATTTTTAAGCATGTTTTTCTCAGGTGCTTAAGGTTAGCTGCTTCCACTGTGTACTAGTCTTGCTGTAGACACCCGCTGCTTTAGAGATGTCACTGCATGAACTACTTTATCTTGTATTCGAACTTAATTACTTTTGAAACTATGATTTGTAACGACCTAAGGGTCACGTACATTTATTAATGGCTTCTGTTCATTGAAGCATACTTTTGATGTAAAACATTTGACGTTAGTTATGACGTCACATTTTATCATGAATGCAAACTTGTTTTGAAAACGCATATAGTGTTTGACCTTGTAATGATCCTGTTGTTGATGATTCGTACACGATGGTTTTGTACGGGGCATCACAACTGACATCATAAGAATGAACATGTTTTCTTCAATATGGAGTTTTTTAATTGCAAATATTTTAAGAAGTTTGAGTTATAAAAGTGGTAGTTTAAGTGAAATGAATGAGATGGAAATTCAAATCTTCAATGCTTTTGTGACAGGGAGAGATATAGATTTTACACATATATTTTTCGATGAACTTTTAATGCTAGTCAATAGGAGCACTAGGGATCACAATGTCCCATTCATTAGATTCATGAGTCTAATGTTTGAGGATGCCCTAACTCCACCTTTGTATGCAGGGCTACATCATGATATTGACTTTATAGCAGTCCTAGAGTGTAGCAGTAAAATGTTCCACTCACCTATTCATCCTCTTGAGATTGAATTAACACCAGCTATGCTGTGGGTTGGAGTCAATAACCAACCAGCTGAACCTTCTGGGTTATCTTCCTCAGAGGATTGGCAACCTGAATCCGAGGAGGATAAAAGTTCAGACTTTGATCCTTAAGACTCTGATCTGTTTATAGACTCTGGGTCATCTCCCAGTCCAAGTCTAGGGGCTCATTCATCTGTGCCAGAGTTTGAGCAATAAGACAATGGTGCAGATTCAACGGCACCCTCCATTGCAGGTGATCAAGGTGTTCAATCAGGTGGGTTGGATAATGAGCAATCAAAGTCTGATCCAGCTTCGACAACACCTTCAGGTATGGATACTAACTTGCAGACTGAAGATATGAGTGAGGTACAACCATCTCACTCTAACCCATCTTCACCCACTTCTACCGAAGAAATAAATATATCACCAACCAACCTGATGACCTCACCAAGTCATACAGAGAACAACACCATTCTTGAAACTTTAGATGAACAAGCATCTATAGACTCCCATCAATATTTTTCTACTGGGTTAGATGCTCAAATCAATGCTTCTTCATCTCTGCTAGAGATTGATGATGTCATTGATCAAAACCAACCTTCACCTAATAGAGTAGTTAACCTTGTTCATCACATTACTGACCCTTATGAAACCTCCTCAGTTGGTCAAACAGAAGATGTCCCAATCCTAGACACCACAAACCAATCCACAGCTCTACCAAATACAACATAACCCACTACTACCTCAGATGCAAATTTGACCCACTTATCTCCCATTGGTAACTCCTTACACATGCTTGCACGAGCTGCCAATGCTGATCTCAGACCACAGGGTGATGTACAGGCTCTAAACCCTTCTGTGTCTAATGATCCCAATCCTTCTTAATAGGAGAAAGGTAAGGGCACACCAACCAATCCACCACCCACTACTGGCATTCCACCCCAGTTTGAGTCACAAGTAAACTTGGTTGGCATTTTCAATGCTTTGACTAACTTAACTTCAAAGTTTGATGACAAGTTGACAAGTGTGCAAGTTGGGTTTAATAACTTGAATAATAACTTAGCAACCAGAAATGAGCTGGAGGAGGTAAGGAGGTTGGTTGGGAATTTGAAAGGGGTGATGATGCATATTCAAACAAATTAGGTAACCACTTTGAACAATCCTAAATTAAGAAGTTGTGTAATTAAGGATTGAGTGCAATGATAAAGATGGAGAATGAGATGTTTGATGATTATTTTGGGCCCTGATGATCGTCTTTCACTTTTCAATCAAGTTATCAACCACCCCGACCCGGTCTTGATTGTTAATTAGCATGATTCACCTCAACTCGATGTAAGTCTTCCTTGGGAAAAGTCACAAGTGAAAATTATAAAGATCTGGGCAAATGACAGAGAATCAACAACCTATAAATGAGAGACCAAGCTCTCTATTTATAGTATTCAAAATATTCGTGGTGTGCGAATTTAACTGCTGTCCGTGATAACTTAGTGAAGACAACCCGCAGTCTTTTATTAATGCGCCATAATCCGCGGACTTAACTTTTAGCGGATATGTCCAGTCTTTTGAATATACTTCGCGCAACTTCTGTTTTTAGCCTTTAGCAAATAAAATATACATATACAATGCTATGTATATGATCAAGTCCCCCCAGTTTATTATGGTACATTTCGCGTAGCAAATGTATCATGATAAACTCTAAAAAATAAAAAATGCTATTTAAAATGTGCTTATAACAAGTTGTTAATAATTTTTCAGCGTTAATTTATTACCGTTGATCTTCGCAATGATACGCGTAATAACAGCAGTAACTTTGAAAAGCTGTCAAATTAGAAAACACTGTAACGGCTATATACTTACTTTTAACACGTAGCGGTAATTTTAGCCGTTAAAATTTAATCATTACCTTTACGTCTTCCTCCCCTGAATTTTAATTATAAATAGCACAACAACTCGCATAAACAACTTTACGCTTTCATCATCAATTTCTTTTTAAGCACAGTTTATCGAATTCCATACTCACCCTTTAGCGATTCACACTTGCAATTTATCGATTCATACTTCGCCGTTTTCTAATTCATTACCAGATCTATTCATATAATCAAAAAATGGCATCTTCATCATCTGCGAACACACCTAATGCCTTCATCTCTTATATGACAGCGGCGAAGATCGAAACTCTAACACAACACTATCCACTGTTAGCGCAATTTTCACCTACTGCACCAACATCAGAGGATAGGACTAATGCTCCTCCCAAGAATATGATTACCATCTATGAGGCTGCTATTTTGCACGGCAACCTACGACTGCCACTAACACCTTTCTTTCATAGCATGTGTAAGCACTATAAGGTTGCAATTGCTCAATTGCATACAAATGTTGTCAACAAAATTGTTTTGTTTGAGATGTATTGCAACGCTCTCAATAAGCAACCACTATTTAACGTGTTCCGCGCTTTCAATAGCCTGACGCCACATGATGCGGGGTGGTATTCGTTCTACGGCTGCCTTGGCGTCATGACGACTCCTAAAGATTCGATTGAGAATCGGCGCTGTTCATTTTTCCTTATTAACAACACCGCCCATGGCGACAGCAACATCAAGAAATCCTGGTGTACTGAGATGGACGCCCATGCGAATGATAAAATTACTCCTGATGACCTTGAACAGGAGATCCTCAAGTCAATCAAAAATGCTGGGTTAATTATGCGCGCATACGCCAACGTGCCACTTTATATTGGCAGAGTTTACATATATGGGCTATGGGATGATTACGATGCACTTTTAATCGATGAAGCGAACAATGTTATATCGCTTTATACTTTTCTTTTACGTAAATATGCACTTCATTTTATACTATATTTGCAAAAACTAATGCACTCGTGTTTTTGCAGAAGTTAGCTTAGACTAGCTGATGACCACAACCGATATTCGAGCGATCAAACCAGCGCGCCGCCCAAAAGAAGGCGACGGCGAAATCATTGTTATTGAAAAACCTATTCTTAATACGTTTACTATTCCCGGTGGTGAAGACCGCGGAAACAGCAAAGCTACAACGGAGGAGACTACCACTCCCTGCAAAAGACGCCTTCGCTCTATTGCCGAGCAAGAAACAAGTAAGTTAGCGGTATTCTATATTATTTCATATATTCTGCGAATATTATTTCCGTATCCTTTAACTTATTTTATTTTCTTATTCGCTTTTAGTTGTGCTTTCAGATGCTGCAGAGGGGCCAGAGCAGCTATACAAAATTGGTGGGGATATCCCTGAAGGGATTTTTGAAAACCCAGGCGATGAAGATTTAAACCTCCCCTCCGACGTCGAAACATCAAACCGCGAAGAAAATGCGGAAGAGGCTGAAGAGGAGGAACAAGCTAACAGACTCTACCGCAAACTCTGCAAGTTTGTGCCTAGAAACTTTCAACAACAATATCGCGAACTTACATTCGCTCAAGCTGAAAGACAGTGGATAAATAATTGCTTCAATGCCATCTGTTTAACCATTGATAATGTTGAACGATTCAACGACATGTCTGATCACTATGAGAAACATGTCAAAATTGTTGGCTCTCAGCGCAGAAAAATGCAAAGGCTTGAGGCTCAACTAAAGAAAACTGCAGATGAAAATGCCACGCTCAAAAAGAGAGCAGAATACGCAGAGAAGCAATTTTCTCAGCTTGTCAAGTATCTGCCCGAGTTTGGCGATAAGGTAATGGATTCGGCGCCGGTGATCGAAAAATTTAAAGACTATGCTCAAGCGGCTAAACTCGCAACTCGTTGCGAATTTTATGATCTGCTCTGCCAAGTTGGCGACCTTTCACAACCTCTTCCTGCTGACATTGCCAAGTAAATACGCCCAACTGGGGAGGCACAAGAAGCGTTGAATATAGCGAAGAAGGAGGTTGAAAAGGTCGCTATTCCGGCAATGGAGGAAATTAGCCTACGCGAAAATGTTAATTTTGAGGACATTAAGGCGCTTAAGTTTTAGGGTAGCTGCTTAAATTGTAAATTTGTAACCGCAATCTTATATTGCGTTTTGTACTTTTGCGCGTTTCGCATAACGCGTTATTAATGAAAATATTTACGTTTCGCAGCTGCAACTTAATTTATTTATATAGCGCTTTATTTAATATATATATTCATAATCTAGACTTGTCCTTTGCAATTTCCAACTTTTATTATTGTGCACATAATAAGTATGTACTCTCGCGAAACAATCTTTATTTGTATAAACTTATACATTATGAATCTTTTAAGTCCGCCAAAACGATCCTTAGGTAATGTATTAGCATTGTGAAGCATCTAAGTATGGCAAGATCAAATACTTAGGAAATTTTATCCTTTCGGAACATTTATCATTTAACACAAGCGGGAAATTTCATAACTTGGTTTTAAAGTTAAAATTTCACAAGATACATCCGCATTATTATTGCATAAGTAGGCTGTATCATTACTTCGCGAAACAATGCCATGTGTTTTAGAATTTCTGCGAACACTTAGCCGCATTTGCATAAGAATTAATTCAGTGTTTAAAAATTTAAGCGTTTGTATTCTGCAAAATGATTACTACGCGTGGCCACACGCAGTGTTTTCTGCTTTGTATAGAAACAATTGCTAAAACACAAATTTATTTGTTCTTATTCATAGTTTTCAAGTAATAACAGCTCAAAAAACAACATATTATGCATGACTAAACATTCAACTGATGTTCTTCCATTACAAACGTTTATGCTATTCAGTGAGCACCGCATACCCTTCAACACCAATAATTTCTTGCACCGTAATCATCGCACAAAGTGGCTCAACTACCACCGAAGTCAGCGTACCAATGCCCTTACAAGTAGCAAACTTCACCATTCCGTGCAACGTGGATGGTATTGCGCCAAACATGTGCAAAGCAGTGCGCCTAAGAATCATGTAAAACCTCAACTGATTTCGCAGTATATAAAGGTTCAACAAAGCTTGGCTCCTTAGCGATTCATCGCGGTCATCTACTAATTCAACTTGCAGTTCCAACTGACCAATAGGCCAAGTTGATTCTCCTGAAAAGCCAGCGAGCGAAACCGCAGTAGGTTTCATCAAAGCTTTAATATTTGCAGGCAACTTGCTAAAACATTGCTCATACATTACATCCACACTGCTACCAGTATCAACATGCACCTTCAAAATTATAATGCTAGTATTCGCAATGCGGCATGAAACCACGACTGGTTTATCATGATCCGCGCTCAAATATATTGGAGGAAAAGTAATAGAGGGGCATTGTCAATTCACGAATTGCTCAGATACTTGGAACACTGACATTTCTCCTTGAACCTCCACTACATTAATAACCTGAATTTCGCGCAAATTCTCTTTCTTGCCCACCATTTTAACCCCCAGATTCTTCACTGCAGGAGCTTTTCTATCAGCGGCATTTGGCACTTGCGGAGCATTAGACTCTGCGGGAAAGATAATCGTGTTTGCAGTACTTGCAGCACCTTAAGCTATCAAATGGTCCAATTTACCTTGCTCAAATGCCTCCGCAATCAGTTCTGCCAAATCCCTACAGCGATTAGTATCATGACCATAGTCATCATGAAAAATGCAGAACTTGAATTTGTCAAGGCTGCTGTTCTCTGCTAAAGGTTGGGGATCAGGAAAAGATCTCGCCACCTTTTCTTGCAATAGAATATCTTTAGGCGTTTTCGTTAACATTTGGATGATGTTGAAGGACTCATTATTCCATTTTCGCGAAGAATAGCGATCGCGATGATTATATCCATGATTATCATTTTGACCTTGATGTCTGTCATTATGCGGGTAACTACCGCCGCCATTTCGCCTTGCGTATCCTGAACCGCGAAAGTTGTCATTATTCCCATCACGAAAAGAATCATTATCATCTCGCCAACTTTTATCTTTACCCTACCCACATGCAGGGGTTATAATGTTATCTTCTCCACCTCTGATATAATCATACGTTTCTTGCTGCACTTTAGCAAAAGTTGGCGGAACATCTCTTCTCAAACGTCGCACAAGCGTTGGATGTCGCTGCGGATTAATAGCGTGCAAAAACCCAGATATTTTTTGATCTTCATTCAAACTTGGTATCTTCTGGCATTCATAGATGTATCGCGTAAGTAACGCATTCAAAGTTTCTTTGTTACCATGCTTAATGTCATGGCATTCGATATGCATCTTCTTCTGCGGTAAAAGGTTTTGAAACTGCAACAAAAATTTATCGCGAAGATCGATAAAGCCAATAATACTGCAGGCTTGCAAGCTATGGAACCACTCCCTTGCTGATCCTTGCAAAAACCATGGGAAATACCCGGGATGCTACCGGTTCATCCCAATTATAGGTGCTTACAACTCCTTCAAAACATTGAAGAAAATCCAAAGGGTCAGTTAAACCCGAGAAAACCCCCAATGTTGCTGGCACAATGGGCGGTGTAACGATCGGATAATCAAAAATATGGTGGACAAACTTGTCTGCAGCAGTAGTAATCTCAGTCACCTATTTTGTGCGGGTATCAGTATTTTTCGCACAAAATTTAGCTATCATATCTTGCAAAAAATTTGAAACTTGTGTTGCATTGATTTAGGCGCGATGCTTTTAAAAGCATCCGCTAAGAAATTGTGAACATTTTCTCTGCGCATAGCATCAGATGTTTCACCCTCATTCCCATGACAATGAAAGAGTGTTGGTGGCTGCCTGCGCTTAACATGCGGAATTTTTACAAATTCTTCCACACTGTCTGAACCATCAGAATATTCGCTTTCCTCTCTTGGCACTTTTGTAATCTTGGAATTATAAACAGAGTTTAAAATAACGCGGTCTTCTGCATCATCACTATCGCTATCATGATGCTCAACGACCAGGTGATCAACTTGTAATCCTGAATCATTCAACGGCCATAAGTAAGTACGCGGTATGCGAGATTCGTGACCATCTTTTTTAGCTTGTTCAATAGCAGTGCCAAGGACTTTGTCTGCTTCCAAGCTTGGTTTTCCAGCCAAAATTCTTAAGCGCTTGCCCTCAGTGATAGTTTCATCGCGGTTCTGTTGCAAATTTCTGCGCGCAGCCATTTTATCAGGAGAAACCTTTAATTGCGGATCAGTATTAGTGGTATTGACATTAGACGCTTTAGCGAGCGATTATTGAACTGAATTATTTGCGGTAGCATTAACATTTGCTTGCAAATTAACCGGTAAGGTATTTTGCGAATCACTAGCTAGCATATCAGCATTCACAAATCTGTTTACTTGCTTCGCATTAGATGACATGTTCGACGATCAAATCAACTGGTACGCCTTTAGCAATTTCCTGCAGATTATCATAACAATACACGATTAAAGTTAAACAAGCCAATTGATTGTTTGATGGCACAAAACAAAAAATTCCGAGTTTAATTTTGAAACGTGTCCCACGGATGACGCCAATTGATCAATCCTAAATTAAGAAGTTACTTAATTAAGGATTGAGTGCAATGATAAAGATGGAGAATGGGATGTTTGATGATTATTTTGAGCCCTGATGATCATCTTTCCCTTTTCAATCAAGTGATCAACCACCCCGACCCGGTCTTGATTGTTAATTAGCATGATTCACCTCAACTCTATGTAAGTCTTCCTTGGGCAAAGTCACAAGTGAAAATTACAAAGGTCTGGGCAAATGACAGAGAATCAACAACCTATAAATGAGAGGCCAAGCTCTCTATTTATAGTATTCAAAATATTCGCGGTGTGCGGATATAACTTCTATCCCCGATAACTTAGCGAAGATAATCCGTAGTCTTTTATTAATGCGCCATAATCCGTAGACTTAACTTTTAGCGGATATGTCCAGTCTTTTGAATATACTTCGCACAACTTCTGTTTTTAGCCTTTAGCAGATAAAATATACATGTACAATGATATGTATATGATCACACTTCATGTTCTGACTTTGTTGTACTTAAGACTATCAACATAAGGTTGGATTCTATGGAGGTGGCTATGGAGGAGATGAATAGCATTCGTACTGAGGTTACTAGTTTGTTTACAAAGCTTAGGATAATCAAAGAATTCCAAGAAAGGATTTATGATCATATTACACATATAGATCCTCCACCTTATTCTAATAATGATGTCAAAAAAGGGGGAGATGAAACAGAGAAAGCAGAAATTTGATGAATTTATTTCAAAGCATCCAGGAAAAAATGTTAAGTTTGTGAATGATGGTAAAGGTGATTGGATTCCATAAATAGAAGGTTGTCACGACCCAGAAAATTTCGACTTATTTTTAACTCAAATCTCTATATGATTTCATAATTCTGACACGATAAGCAAAGCCTGTTATCCTGAGTCTCAAAAATTTTGAACTATTTTCATACAGTCATTTTACTTCGACCATTTTCGACGATTCACGAACCATTATTTGTAAATAAATGTGTATACATATAACTATAAATATATGTATATATATAATAACTTAAAATAATAATATACGATATAATTAAATTGTTATAAAAATAAATAATATATATATATATATATATATATATATATATATATATATATATATATATATATATATATATATATATATATATATATATATATATATATATATATATATATATATATATATATATATATATATAATGATTATAATACTCGTTGGACGATTCAATTATTATTTAGAGAAGTTTAATTCGAACTTATGTGATTTTAATGTAAACGGTAATCCGAAAATGAGTTATATAAATTGTAGCTTTATTAAAAATATATTTAGAATATATTTTGATAAATTTTAATATTCTGTACATTTTTACTTGAGACTGAGCGCTAATAATTAATCAACTTTTTATGATTAATTTTACACCCTAATAGACCGAAATAAATAAATATTGTTAATATAAAAATTTGGTATTTTTTTGAAGACTTTTATCCTCCATTAATTATTAACGGAGCGCGATATAGCAGTCCGTGTAAAACTGTCGCTACATATTTAAAAATCCCTGGTTGCTGAACTATTTGAGGAACTATTTGAAACTGTGCTTTACAGTGTTTGTTATTTGTGCCTTTCATTCCATTTCATAAGTAATTATTATTATAATTATTATTAATATTATAATTATTAAATTGCATATATGTACTTATATATATAGCAAGAGTTTGAGAGAAAGAAGACAATCACCATCACTTTCCTATACTGTACTTAATTAATAATTTTGTTAAAGATTTAATCAATTCACTGTATCACACTTTAACTCCGGAACCATTTGATTGAATTGATTTTTTTTATTCTTATTACATATTCATGCATAAGATCTATCTATATATATTCCGTCACCTTACTCTATCCATCCATCATTTGTATCCCTTTTCTTCTACCTCTTACCCGCCACCATTTCTTCTCCATCACCATCCTTCTTGTTCTTTCTTCACCGTGAACCTTCCACCGCTACCACAAACCATTGAACTAACTACTACTCGACAAATATTATCACACCATTGCCATCTTCATCATAAACCCATTTCCATATTACTCGAGCTACTGTGATGCACCTATGCTCAATCTCTTTCTGCTTCTTGTTCGAATCAAACACCATTACTCTCATCAAATAAAAACTTGAACACCACAAATTATCAACATCATAATCTATAGATTTACTACTGCTATGCCTTATGTTCTATTCAGGTTTAACTTAAACGAACATCAAGAACACCGCCACCACCTTCAACATGTAAACCACCATCTGGCCACCTTGCTCTCTCTTCTTCCCTCTCTCTGTCCAAGAACATCACCACTCGAAACCATATCAAACTGCACCCATTTCTTTCTGTTGTTCGGTGTTCTAAGCCACCCAACACCCTTATTGTATGAGTTGTTTTCGGGCCATAGAACCACCACACCAATTGTGGTGGCTAAATCATTGCTGCTACTGTTTGATAATCGATCACCACCATGAACTTCGATCACCTCACCAACTCTCTCTCTCTCTCATCTTCTCCATCTCTCACATCTATTTTAATTTTATGTATACCCCCATTTTCACCTTTCCATGATCACAACCACCACCTCACCATGTCCATCGTGAGCCACACTAAATCATAAAAACCACCTCTATAAACAACCATTCATCGCATAACTTAGCTGCTGGTGCTCGCATCACACTAGCCTCGACCGCTAGTCTCAACTATATAGGTCGCATAACGAACCTAACATCCTTTCACTTATTGTCACGGAGATGCTTGGAAACACCAAGTCTTATACTCTAACTCGCACTTATCTTAACCATCAACACGGTTATCAACAAACTTCAAAACTACTCAACACCCGTGACTTTACTCGCACCCGTACGTGGTCCACAAAAATGACTCTCGAATGGTGTAACATCCTCAGATCGGGCCTAGATGTAAGATGACTATTTTGCCTTTAGGCATAATTTTGTGGTTAATTAAGCTTTTATTTTAATTATATGTTTAGGGTCACAGAATAGGTTCGTTTATTTAATCTGGACTCCGTTAGGGCAGTTAAATTAAGTACGGAAGTTATTAGATAACTGGTAAATACCGTTTGTGATGGGGTATGGTATTTAACCCACATATATAAGCAAGAAGTCAGCTCACTTCTTCCATTTTCTGGAAATTTCTCAAACATCCCGTTCCTAAATTTCTTAACACTTGTAAACCCTAGATTTCTAATTTCTGTTCTAGAGCTCAAATCATTCATATCATCTTGTTCTATACGATTTACTGAGTCTATAGAGGTAAGAATCAAAGTATTTCTAGCTCTAATCTTTGAGAAAATGATGATTTTGTGTTAACTTTGTTAAAAGTGCAATTTTGAGTCAAAATGGTTGATTTTGATGTTATTTGTGTCAAAAATTTGTGAGTTTATGTTTATTGATGTTAAGTGTATCTGATTTGGTCAGTTTAGAGGCGAGAAATGAGCTTTAGAGCACCAATTGGTGATTTTGGTGCAAAACCCGTCAGTTTCTGCTACTGCCGCACGAAGAACAAAACCATACGGTTGCAGCTTGTAACCGCACGGGTACATGGTGCAACCGCACAGGTGCATGTGCAACCGTACGTATGCAGTGGTGTTGGTACAACCGGGCAGAAGTGTGCAACCATACGGATGGATGATGCAACCGTACAGATGGACTTGCAACCGTACGAATGCATGTGCAACCATACGGATGCAGATCAGATCAGTAGTTGTTGTTTAATTTAGCTGTTTCCTAGCCGTTATGCTGTCCGCATGACTTATGATTATCAGGATGTAAATTCTTAAAATGCATAAGTTTTAGGTGGACTTTTAGCGGCGCTTTTTGTGACTGATTTTCTGTACTGTGCTGTTTTGTGTTAACAGACAGAAACTAACTTGATTTGCCTTATGTTCAGGTGATAAGGATAAGGAAGCCGCTCAGTGATAGATTATCTGAGCTTATTGCTGGTATTCGGTGAGTAGGTCTATCTCCGGATAGAGTATTAAGTAGCTGACACGCTACTTGTTCAGACTCTTTATTATTATTTTTATGCCTTGTATGATTGCCATGTGTAGTTAGATATTGCCATGCTAGTTAGGACGATTTCATGACTGAATAGCTGTGATATTATGTGCGCATTGTTAGTTGGACATCAACCGAGGCGGCAAGGTTGGGAACCCACCGAGGCGGCAAGGTAGGGTTGATGTGAGATCGACTGCGTTAGCCTGGTCGGGTCATGGTGTTACTGATTATTCAGTATAGCATAGAAGGACGCATGTGTTGCGTCTGGGCGGTTATGCAGTGGAGTCGGTAAAGCGGCCTATTGGTAGACTGTAGATTGATCAACTAAGTCATGTGCTCGTACAAGCTGCCGATCCTCATATTGCCAGTTGTTATATGTTAGTTCTGAACGTTAGCATATCTGTGACCTTTGCATGTTTAGTTGTTTATGCTTGATCTATTATATAGTATCCATTCACTTAGCAGTTGTGCTAATTCCCCCACATTTCCACCCTTGCAGGTTTAGGTACTGCTGTTTAGGATGGGTGTTGCGAACAGGTTTGAAGACATGTTTGACTATGTGATTAACTCTGATGTTTTCAATTTTAGTGATGTTTTCACGTAACACCGATGTTTTGGAATATTGTAATAACATTAACTAAGTTGATTTGTTAACTAAGGTTTGTAAATATTAACCAGGGTTATTTTGGTAACTAAATGTACTTCCGCTGTGATTAAAAAAAAAATCAGGGTGTTACAAGTTGGTATCAGAGCGTGGTTTAGCAGCAAGTATGTGTGCGTATTTGTTCCTAAACCCTGAGTTAAGTCAAACATGTCCGTGGGGTGGGGCTAAGTGAATCTAGGATTTGGTGCATGTTAGTGTTTAGTAAACTAACAGTTATCCACTAAGCTTTTGTGCGAGTGTTTTGTAGCACAGATAGCAGATGACAGGGATGTGAATACTACAAATCCGATCCACCCCAGAATGTTCAGTGCTCCAGATGTGGAGGATGAGGCAGAGATTTACGAGGCTGATTATGTGCATGAACTTGAAAGTAAGCTTAAGGAAGCTCAGGAATAGATTACTGAGCTTGAGTTAGCTAGACAGTCGGGTAATGAGGATACACCACCAGGTTTTACCACTGCTCAATCGCATACCAAACCACAGATAAACCAGTACCAATACCCATTACAGAACCAATTCCCTCAGCATGTCATGCCACCACATAATTATTACCAGTATCAAAATCCCATGATGATGAATCAAGTTCAGCCACCCATATATCAACAACCATTTCCACAACAGCAATTCCAACAACAATACCAGCCACCAAAAATATGTACCTTTAAACAATTCCGAGATTGAGGACCGTCTCCATTCTCGGGAAGTACAGACCCAGCCATGACTCTCAATTGGTTACGAGAGGTTCAGAAGGCATTTGAGACTTTTCAGTGCGAACCGAAACTAAAGGTGACTTATGCCAGTAGGTTATTGAAAGACAGGGCTATGGTGTGGTGGGATTCAGTAATAGCAAGTGTTCCTCCAGAACAAGTTAGAATGATTACTTGGGAACAGTTTTATGCGAAGGTATTTAAACAGTACTGTAATGAGTTCGATATGAACAGAATCAAGATAGAGTTCCTAGAAATGCGGATGACACCGCAAATGTCAATTGATGAGGTGATTGAGAAATACATGGACAAGTTAAGGTTTTTGAAACAATGTGTGCCTGATGAACAATCAAGAATCCAACATTTTTTAAATATGATCTTGCCGGAATACAGGACATTTGTAAGGTCCTCGTCGACGTTATCTCAGGCTTTTATGATGGCAAAGATGGTAGAAAGTGATGTACGAGCAACAAGTGGTATGAATTTGGGAAACGTTATATCGCAGGGTAGTCAGGCTACCAGTAAGTTAGGTTCTATGTCTAAGAAATTTTTTGGGTTTAGACAAAAGGGTAAAGGGAATCAAGGAAATTCAGGGTCTGGTTCAGGAAGGAGAGAATGGTGTAAAGGTTGTAAGTCTTCTCACAGTGGGAAGTGTTCAGAGGTAACGAAAAGGTGTTTAAGATGTGGTATGGTAGGTCATGAATCTCAGGGGTGTTCCTTCAGGGATAATGTGTGTTGGAGTTGTCACCAGCCGGGTCACCGTTCTGCTAGTTGTCAGGCGTCAAAGGGCGAAAGTTCTGGAGCAGGGTCAGGGGCATGTTCGGCATCTGTCGGGGGCTCCACAGCCTCTAGTGGACAGAAGAGAAAGAACTCGTCAACTGCAGAAGCTAGGGCCTTTCAGATGATATTTGAGGCCGCAACAAATAATGATGATGTCATAACCGGTATATTCTTGATCAACTCAATACCCGCTAGAGTATTGTTTAATTTGGGTGCAAATAGGACGTTTATGTCTATAGATTTATGTACTAAGTTAGTGTTACCTGCTACTGTGCTACCTGAGCCTATTAGAGTAGAGGTAGCTGATGGTAAGACCGTTCCAGTCACAACGTATGTGTCTGGGGCTATGATGTAGTGCGAGGTGTATACGAAATAGTTATATTTTTACTGCGAAATACTATTAAATATGATACAATTTTACACAAGTTATTTATTTATTTATAGAGTGGATATACCTAAACCTTGCTACAACACTTATAGGCAGTGTACCTAATCGTACAGTAGTGTAGTTTTTAGTAAGTACGGTTCGTCCACAGGGAGCTGACTATGTTTAACGCTATATTTTAAAAACTATATTTGTATAAAATATATATAATTATATATAGTAATATTATTATAAAAGGAGGTTTTTACCGTTTAATGACCGGTTTGTCGATTTTATATTTTAAGCGTAAAGATAAATGATGATAATATAAATGACAGTAAATAAAGGTACGATGAAATATGAAATAAAAGTATTATGCTTATTTAAACTTCCGTAATCATGATGTTTGACTTTTTGATTTTAATTAATTGTTTCCCGGGTTAATTGTCCTTTGTCCTGAATTATTTGATACCTATTTGGTTTTTGTCCATAATAGTCCATCGGTCATAATTATAAAATGCTCGTCAAATTAACCTTATTCCCGAAGTCAAATATTCTAACTAATTAGGGATTCGAACTGTAACAAGGTTTTAATACTTTGTTAACAATTACACCAATTATCCTTGTATGTAATCCACCCATGTTTTAATGAGATATGAATATTAATTTACCCACTTGATCAGAATGAATAATCAATTACCCAACTCGAATAATTAATTAAATGATCGTAAAAGATGTCGTATAAACGTCACTAAATAGAACATACATAATCATTTTAATAATTATTAGATTAACTAATTTGAAAATAGGTTCGATAGATTTTAATGAGTTGTCATTCGATTAGACAATACCCCCTATCTATTAATAGCCAATAGTCTAATGTCCACAAGTGTCGGTCTTTTGTCCAAACCTTAATTATGGTACAAAATCTAATAACCCCGTCTTTTTATTTAGTCTAACATCACGATTACTTTGGCTCAAATAAGCATAATAATAATTTAGTTACGAGACATTAATTTAAAAAGGAAGAACATAGCTTACGGTGGTATTTAATCGCGTAGCGTTACACGGACAGAGTTCCGACTTTAAAAACCTTAAAACATTTCTTACAATAACCCAATTATTATTAAACTTTAAATTTTATATATATATATATATATATATATATATATATATATATATATATATATATATATATATATATATATATATATATATATATATATATATATATATATATATATATATATATATATATATATATATATATATATATGTTTCTTACAGAGAAGGAAAAGAGAAAGATGTGTGTTTTATTTCAGCCAAAAAACGTGAGTTTTATAGAATGTGGCCTGCTACAGTAACTCAAGCGGTCGCATGAGTTTTGTGCCTTCTGGCCATGCGATCACATGGCCGTCATTTCCTGGTCACATACTTTTTGGCTCCTAGCTTGTCGACATATTTATTTAATATATAAAATATATATATAATTTTATATAATTATATATATATTATATTATATTCATGTGCATAGTTGATTTATAATTTTAGCTCCGTTACGTCGTGCGTTGATAGTTGGTTCATGTCCCGGTTCCGGATTTTCGAATGTCCTTGCGTACTACTTAATATCTTGTACTTTGCGTTTTGCGGCTTGTACTCTTATCATTTTTGGACGTTTCTCATCAATAAATTGAACCACTTGAATTATATCTTGTACATTTGAGCTTTTTGGTCATTTGCGTCTTCAAATCGTCATTTTCTTCTTTTGTCTTCGCACTTATTTATTTAAACGAATATTACATAAAAATAGAACAACTGCAACTAAAAGCTTTACATATTGGAAGGATATTGTGCCTAAATATATGTTCATTTGGAGCACTATCAAATATCCCCACACTTGAGCGTTGCTTGTCCTCAAGCAATACAGAATTTGAAATTAAAATCACACTTCACTCGAATCACTTTTTTATTCTCACACTTTATACATCAGTGATTTTGATACGGCAGTATGAACAATGATAGTAACGATGTGGTTTACAGTCCCACATGACTATAAAAATTTAGATCCTTTAAGAAAATTGGATCTTTATGAAAACATTTGATCTTTTGAAAATTCATTCTAGATTTTATCCTAGATAAGTTTTCCAGAATAACCCTTCACCGGTGTTTGCAAATTGTTTTTGTGGGTTTGGTGGGTTTCAGATTTGAAAATTTTAGCTCAAAACTTATGGTTTTGTGTCACCCACTTGCTAACCTTATATTGGGAAAGCAACACGTCCAGTATACTTGCTCCGTATATTACCTTTTGGTAAACTACCGTCCGGTTGTAAAGGAAAGCGTTGAACAAGCAACTGTTAAGGCAATGTCTCGTGACATGCTTTTGATTATGGTCTATATCGTGTCGGATGCAATTACTATCCTTTGTAGGAGCAATAGTAAAGATCACCTTATAGTTTTTCGGTCTGGCACAAGGTCCTGTCTTCGACCATGCTATGCAACCACCGTTCTTATAGTTGACACCCGATTTGGTTCAGGTGACCTAATGAATTCCAGGTGAATTCCTAGGATTTTACGTTCAATGGTAATGAACGCATTGAAAATGGGTTTTCAGAAAACAAATCGGTTTTAATTTTGATCAAAATATTTTCTCGTTCAAGCTCGAGTTTAGATATCATTGAATTCCATGAGTTTGTAATTCTCAATCTTTAAAGTCAATCTCAAGGATTGAGTAATATCAGGCTTAAAAGCTGATTTTTAATCTTTAAGGAGATTATCCTTTCTGGGGGTCTAATTCATTAGTCTTATCAAGCTAATTTGCATGGCGCCCTCCCCATTTTACGAGACATATCCTCTCATGGTTATGATAAGTCTGACCACATGGCGACCCTGTTTTATGCTGAGGTCCGTGGATTTCCTGCTGATTTTAGAGATGACTTTTCTAGATTTTTCGTCAACCTACAGCTGGTCTGGACGACAACTTCTTGACCTAAATCAAGAAGCGCGTGGCTTTTTCGGAAGACTTTACTTCCTTTTAATGATGGAATTGATTCATCGTGTAGATCCATATTTCTTTCAAAATATATATTACAGTAAATTAGGTAAAACTGATTAAAATCGTCCAAAGCAAAAGTACCTGCAATAATCTGTACCAAATATGTGATATGTGTTTTAAAGAAATTGGTAAATTCTTCCCACACTTAGCTTTTATTTATTTTTTTTCTTTGCCTTTTTATTCTCCTCTATTCCATTTTAAATGAATTCTAACGTTTTGGGTTGTTTCTCCATTTATGTTCTCTCCGAGGTAACAATAATTTCGGCATTAACACCTAGTTTTATCGTTCATAAATATGTATAAACATGATTTTGAATTCATTTAGTTGAAAATTTTTCAAATTTTCACAAAATTTGGCAATTAAACTAAGTGTAAACCCGAGAGAATTTATAACCCTTCCCCACACTTGAGATCATGCAATGCCCTCATTTGCATGAAATCAGACTATAATTATAAATTCATGAGGGTGATTAGTGTAGAAAAGTGATTAAAAATACCGAGTTTGCAAACATATTATTTTATATCACATTTGATATTTTACGTCTTGTCGTCAAAATTAGTAGCTTTTGCTGAACTTAATGTCAGTCTTTGAAAGTGCGCTGTTTTACCATGTTTTGTACATAAGATAAACTACAAACATACAGAATATTTTTATTATATTTTTTTTATAAAACCTTTATTTATTAAAACAATTTAAATGAATAATTTTTTTTAAAATTTTGTTTCCTTTTACTTTAGGTAGTTTCGGTATGTTTACCTAGTCCGTCCCTTGACAAAATTTAAAATTTGTCGTTAAAGCGATTGTTTTAAAAGCAAAGATTTTTTTGGGTTTTTTAATTTTTTTGGTATACTTTAAATCAATAAAATTAAAAATAATGATAACAAAATTTTTCGCCCCGTCCTCGGGTAAAGCAATTTCGGTTCCATGACCTATTCTTCAACTTACGACGAATTTTAGAAATCATTTTTTAAACTTAATGAAATAAAGTAAATTTTGTTTTTAAATTCACACAAAACTTAAATTTAAAAAGCGTATTAATTTCATACAAACCTACAAAACAAAATAAAATTCAGAATGGGGGGAAGAAAACTAGTTCTTTAGTGTCTGCTAGTGGAAAAAACCAATCAGATTCCATTCTCGAAACTACACGAGAATAGAACAACTAACCCTAGACAACATTATTTCTTAGAACATTTGAATCTCCCCACACATAGGTATTTGTGGTGTCAAAATTGTGATTAACTTCATTGTCAATTTCTCTTAGACCATAATCAACTTGCATTTCTGTGACTTTGCTTTTAGCCATTGGTTGGATTCCTGTGTAATTTCCACAAATTTAACTAGTTTTGCCTTTTCTTTAGGTGATAGATTGGATACTAACCGGTTACATAACTTAAAGTTCCCCTTGGTTCTAGCATCGCGAATCCATTTAATAAGTTTCTTCATTGAACTGTTAATAACGGGTTCATTTAATTTCGTACCAACAACGGGGTTCTTTGTTATCAAGTCATCATTAGGTGTCACTTCATCTTCCCCACACTTAGGCGTTTTATTATTGTTAAGCACTACCGTTGGAGTTGGTAAAACAATATGGTTCTTACCAATCATTTTTGTCGGTTCAACGGTTTTGGTTGGTGGAGATTTAGACTTTCGAATTACAAAGGTGATCGATTTTTCATCATTACTAAGTGTCATTCTACCCTCTCTTACATCAAATAACGCCCTGGTGGACGCTAAGAATGGTCGACCTAAAATTAGAGGAATGTTTGAGTCCTCTTCTATGTCAATGACAATGAATTTGACTAGAAAGGTTAAATTACCCACTTGAACGGGTAGGTTGTCAGCAATTCCAACTGGGTGCCTAATGGTTTGATCAAAGAGTCGAACACTCATTTTCGTTGGACTTAACTCACCTATTCCTAATCTCTTATATAATGAAATAGGCATAACACTTACACTCGCACCTAAATCTGCTAGTGCATCATACATGACACAATCACTAAGTAGACAAGGAACAATAAATTCATCCGGATCACCCAACCTGGGTGGAACTTTCTTTACCGGGTTTACTTTTACGGTTTTTGTTTCTTGCACTTTCTTATTCATCTTCTTCTTTCCAGAGGTATCACAAACTTTATTACCTATTACTTGCTCATACTCAACTCCTTTTCTTGGAAACGGGATGGGTGGTTTGTATGGTGCCACCACTGGCTTTACATACTCGGGTGGTGGTGGTGTTGTAACTTCTTCATTGTTACTCACATCTAAAACCTTCCCATCTTCTGATGCTGGTTTTTTAGAATTTGTTGAAACCATATTAACATTCTCACTCCGAGGATTTACTTCAGTGTTACTCGGTAGCTTTCCTTGTTCCCTCTCACTCATCATACTAGCAAGAGTACCTACGTGTTTTTCTAGATTCAAAATAGAAGCTTGTTGAGTTCTTAATGATTGATCAAACCTCTCATTTGTTTGGGTTTGAGATGTAATAAATTGTGTTTGAGATTCCATTAGCTTTGCCATCATTTCTTCTAGATTTGACTTTTTCTCTTCGGTTTGTTGTGGTGGTTTATACAAGCCAGGTTTTGTTGATTAAAAGTGTTGTTTTAAGTTGGTTGGTTATTCGGACCTTGTTGGTTGTACGAGTTATTGTTGGGTCCATTTGGATTGTAAAGAATGTTTTGATTTTGATTAAAGTTTGGCCTTGGCGGTTGATAATTATTTTGATAATTATTTCCCGGCCTTTGGTTCATGTAGGAAACATTCTCACGTTGTTCCATCGTTTGCTCAATGTGGCAATCTTTCGTTAAGTGTGGTCCACCGCATTGCTCACAACCGATTCGTATTGCGTGAATATCTTTAGTTATCTTCTCCATTCGTCTCTCGAAAGCATCTATTTTTGCGGAAACGGAATCAAAGTCATGGCTAGAATCGGTTCTAGCCACTTTAGATGAACGAAAAATATCTTTTTCTTGGTGCCACTCATGTGAGTGGGATGCTGTGTTATCCATAATTTTGTAAGCTTCAGTTGCGGTTTTCTTCATAATGGAACCAACAGCTGTTATGTCGATGTCTTTTCGTGTAGCAATATCGCATCCTTGGTAGAATATTTGTACTATTTGATAAGTATCTAAACCATGCTGAGGACATCCTCTCAACAACTTTCCAAATCTTGTCCACGCCTCATATAATATTTCATTTGGCTTTTGCGTGAATGTAACAATTTCTCCTTGAAGTCTCACGGCTTTGGATGCCGGAAAGAATTGTTTAAGAAAATTTTCAACAAAGACATCCCATGTATCAATCGCCCCTTCAGGTAACGATTCTAACCAATCTTTGGCTTCTCCCTTTAAAGTCCAGGGAAACAACATGAGATAGATCTGTTCATCCTCAACTTCTCTGATTTTGAATAGAGTACAAATCCTATTAAAGGTTCGAAGATGTTCGTTTGGATCTTCTTTTGGCGTACCACTATATTGGCATTGATTAGTTACCATGTGTAGGATTTGTCCTTTGATTTCATAATCTGGCGCATTAATATCTGGCTTAATAATGGCGTGACCTTGGCCAGTGCGTGTAGCTCTCTTTCGGTCTTCCATACTTAGAGGTTCCGTTACTTCTATAATTGAATTTTTTGAATCTGAATCACTAGAGGATTCTGATTTAACGGTTTGTGGTTCAGGAGGAATGATTAGTGGTTCAGGATATTGTCCTTGAATATCCTCCGGGTTTTCAATTTTGAATTCGGGTTCAAAAAATGGATTATCAGGATTTGGAGTTGGAGTACTTGGATTACTAGATGATAATTCCAAAGAAAAATCAACAGCGGCAATATTAGCTAGATGTCTTGATCGAGTTACAGGTGGTGAACGTATGAAAGGTGGTGAACGTTTTGCTCGGTGCATTCACAGAATATCCTATTAGTTATAAAAGATAAAAATTATAAGTTATCAAATTAATAGACTTTTCTGATTTTGCCCACGTTTCGAATAGCCAATAGATGCAGCAGGTAGCCAGGACCCTTTAAATCGGAAGCCCACAACTCGCCACTAACAAATCCAACTATTACTACGAATCAGAAAATTTTGGATGTCTATCAATTTAACCGCTTAAAATAATTTTTCGTTTTGAAATTTTAGAGAAGAAATAGAAAATTCTATGTCCTAAAAACTAGAGCGTCGAGAAATAAGAAAGAAAAAGAGTGCGTCGAAAAAAAATGTCGAAAAATAAAAGGTCGAAAAATAAAAGAAAGTAAAGCGTCGAAACTTAAAAGGTATTAAATACTAAAAATTAAAACTTACGTCTAAAGATATTAAAGCTTAAAAGGAATTCTATATCCAAAACGGCAATAACTTAAAATGGCACTAAAATCTAATAAATATTTAAGCGATAAGCGACGTCGTAAAATTCTAAAGCGTCTAAGTCTTAATTTAAAGAAAAAGCACTTAAGGGATTTTACGGCAAAGTCTTAAAATTCTAAAAATAAAAATAACTACTGCAAAATACTAGTCTTAAAGTTAATTACGATCGATAAATATAAAATTTAAACTATTAAACGATTAAAAATATACAAAAAAATATAAAAATAGGCTTAAAGTTATAAAAATACAATTTTACAAAAATATTATTTTTATATTATTATTTTATAAAAGTATTAATTTATATATATATTAATAAAACTAATTAACAATTAAATTACAAATTAATTAAAAACTAAAACTAGCTATTATTAAATTAAACCCTAATCTTAATTAATTAAGAACAATAATAATTAATACTTAACCCTAATTCGATTCAGCTGATGTACCAGGCCTGTCAAATCAGCTCATGCGATCGCATGAGCTGGTGTTATAATACCATGCGGTCGTATGGCTTCGGATATCAGGCTACTTTGTTGGGCTGCTACAGTGTTCGGCCCGTATACTTTTTTACTTTTTTTTCTGTTTTTAATTTATATGTAATAAAAACTTAAATATAAAAAAAAATTTACTTATTAATCTTAATTTTTAACAAACGAAAAATAAAAATATAAACTTTTTAATTTAAATACTTAAAAATATAGAAATAACTATTTTTTTTTTACAAAAATAGATTAAAAACTTAATATATTTTTTATAGCGTTTCGCTTCGGTTCCCCAGCAGCGGCGCCAAAAACTTGATGTAGTGCGAGGTGTATACGAAATAGTTATATTTTTATTGCGAAATACTATTAAATACGATACAATTTTACACAAGTTATTTATTTATTTATAGAGTGGATATACCTAAACCTTGCTACAACACTTATAGACAGTGTACCTAATCATACAGTAGTGTAGTTTTTAGTAAGTCCGGTTCGTCCACAGGGAGCTGACTAAGTTTAACGCTATATTTTAAAAACTATATTTGTATAAAATATATATAATTATATATAGTAATATTATTATAAAAGGGAGTTTTTACCATTTAATGACCGGTTTGTCGATTTTATATTTTAAGCATAAAGATAAATGACGATAATATAAATGACAGAATTTAAATTGCGATAAAGTAAATTGCAGTAATTAAAATGATAGTAAATAAAGGTACGATGAAATATGAAATAAAAGTATTATGCTTATTTAAACTTCCGTAATCATGATGTTTGATGTTTTGATTTTAATTAATTGTTACCCGGGTTAATTGTCCTTTGTCCTGGATTATTTGATACCTATTTGGTTTTTGTCCATAATAGTCCATCGGTCATAATTATAAAATGCTCGTCAAATTAACCTTTTTCCCGAAGTCAAATATTCCAACTAATTAGGGATTCGAACTGTAACAAGGTTTTAATACTTTGTTAACAATTACACCAATTATCCTTGTATGTAATCCACCTCTGTTTTAATGAGATATGAATATTAATTTACCCACTTGATCAGAATGAATAATCAATTACCCAACCCGAATAATTAATTAAATGATCGTAAAAGATGTCGTATAAACGTCACTAAATAGAACATACATAATCATTTTAATAATTATTAGATTAACTAATTTGAAGATAGGTTCGACAGATTCTAATGAGTTGTCATTCGATTAGAAAATACCCCCTATCTATTAATAGTCAATAGTCCAATGTCCACAAGTGTCGGTCTTTTGTCCAAACCTTAATTATGGTACAAAATCTAATAACCCCGTCTTAATATTTAGTCTAACATCACGATTACTTTGGCTCAAATAAGCATAATAATAACTTAGTTACGAGACATTAATTTAAAAAGGA
The DNA here is from genome assembly GCF_046630445.1 of Rutidosis leptorrhynchoides. Classification (NCBI taxonomy): domain Eukaryota; kingdom Viridiplantae; phylum Streptophyta; class Magnoliopsida; order Asterales; family Asteraceae; genus Rutidosis; species Rutidosis leptorrhynchoides. Next base: position 491,297,988 of record NC_092335.1, read on the forward strand.
AGAACAAAGCTTACAGTGGTATTTAATCGCGTAGCGTTACACGGACAGAGTTCCGACTTTAAAAACCTTAAAACATTTCTTACAATAACCCAATTATTATTAAATTTAAATTAAACTTTAAATTATAAATATATATATATATATATATATATATATATATATATGTTTCTTACAGAGAAGGAAAAGAGAAAGATGTGTGTATTATTTCGGCCAGAAAACGTGAGTTTTATAGAATGTGGCCTGCTACAGTAACTCATGCGGTCGCATGAGTTTTGTGCCTTCTGGCCATGCGATCGCATGGCCGTCATTTCCTGGTCACATACTTTTTGGCTCCTAGCTTGTCGACATATTTATTTAATATATATAATATATATATAATTTTATATAATTATATATATATATATATATATTATATTATATTCATATGCATAGTTGATTTGTAATTTTAGCTCCGTTGCGTCGTGCGTTGATAGTTGGTTCATGTCCCGGTTCCGAATTTTCGAACGTCCTTGCGTATTATTTAATATCTTGTACTTTGCATTTTGCGGCTTGTACTCTTATCATTTTTGGATGTTTCTCATCAATAAATTGAACCACTTGAATTACATCTTGTATATTTGAGCTTTTTGGTCATTTGCGTCTTCAAATCGTCGTTTTCTTCTTTTTTCTTCGCACTTATTTATTTAAGCGAATATTACATAAAAATAGAACAATTGCAACTAAAAGCTTTACATATTGGAAGGATATTGTGCCTAAATATATGTTCATTTGGAGCACTATCAGGCTAGTATAGAAATTGATGGTAGACTGCTTGCTATGTCCTGTTTAGTGTTGCCTATCCCTAGTTTTGACGTAGTGTTAGGGATGGACTGGATGAGCCTACATAAGGCCCATATTAAGTGTGATAAGAAGATGGTGACTTTTCGTTTGACCGATGGAAACCTTATTGTGGCTCGAGGGGAACGAAGTAGGTTCAGTTTTCCATTGATATCTATGATGAAGGCGAAGAAGTCACTTTCTAAAGGGTGTAAATATTTTATGGCTTATGTTATTGATGCTAAGATAGAGAAGAGATATGTTACTGATATCCTAGTAGTTTCGGAATTTCCTGAGGTATTTCCTGAAGAATTACTGGGGTTGCCACCGGTAAGAGAAGTAGAGTATAAGATTGAGTTGGTTCCGGGAACAACTCCAGTGGCTAAGGCTCCTTATAGGTTAGCACCTTCTGAAATCAGAGAGATGATGTCTCATATACAAGAATTGTTAGACAAAGGGTTTATAAGACCGAGTTCTTCGTCGTGAGGTGCACCGGTGTTGTTTGTAAAGAAGAAAGACGTACTCTGAGAATGTGCATAGATTATCGAGAATTGAATAAGAGGACGGTTAAGAACAAGTATCCTTTACCTAGAATTGATGATCTGTTTGACCAGCTTCAGGGTGCGTCATATTTTTTGAAAATAGATCTTAGATCCGGGTATCATCAGGTTCGGGTTACAGAATCAGATATACCGAAGACAACGTTCAGAATGAGATATGGGCATTACGAGTTCTTGGTTATGCCATTTGCGTTGACAAATGCTCCAACATTTTTCATGGATCTGATGAACAGAGTTTGTAAACTGTATTTAGATCAGTTTGTGATTGTGTTTATCGATGATATATTGGTGTATTTAAAGTCAGAGGCTGATCATGCGACACATCTGAGATTGGTGTTAGAGTTGTTATAGAAAGAGCAGTTATACCCTAAGTTCTCAAAGTGTGAGTTTTGGCTTCGGGAGGTGCAATTTTTGGTTCATGTTATCTGTGAGGCAGGTATTAAAGTGGATCCGTCGAAAATAGAAGCGGTAATGGGTGGATTCGCCGAAGACGTCGACGGAAGTTAAGAGTTTCTTGGGTCTTGCGGGTTATTATCGCTGACTTATAAAAGATTTTTCTAAAATAGCGGGTCCGTTAACCAAATTGACCAGAAAAGATGTAAGTTTTTGATGGAGTGACCTACAGGAACAGGCTTTTCAGACGCTCAAACAGTTGTTGTGTCAAGCTCCAGTGTTAGCATTACTAGAGGGTTCAGACGACTTCGTGGTTTATTGTGATGCGTCAATCGCCGGGCTGGGGTGTGTACTAATTCAGAGAGATAAAGTTATTGTGTACACTTCTTTTCAGTTAAAGACACACGAACGTAATTATCCGGTTCATGATTTAGAAATGACCGCAGTGGTATTTGCGTTGAAGTTATGGAGACACCACTTATACGGTACAAAGTGTGTGATATGTACAGACCATAAGAGCTTCCAATATATTTTCACGCATAAAGAACTGAATATGCGACAGAGACGGTGGATTGAGCTTATTAAAGACTACGATTGTGAAATAAAGTATCATCCGGGCAAAGCGAATGTTGTTGCCGATGCTTTAAGTCGTAAGAAAACTGTGGAGACCGTGAAATTTATGAGAATTGAAATAATTTCAGACCTTATTGAACAGATAAAACAAGTTCAAGCCCAAGCTTTATTGGAGGAGAACTTAAAGACTGAAATGATGACTAAAATCAAGGACCAATTGACTGACGATTCTCATGGACTTAAGACGTTTAAGAACTGAATTTGGGTGCCTATGCTTGGAGATTTTCTTAAATTGATCTTAAATGAAGCGCACAAATTAAGGTTGACTGTCCATCTGGGTAGTACCGAGATGTATAATGGTCTAAAGCCGATGTATTGGTGGCCAACGATGAAGAAAGATATTGCTCAATTAGTAGAAAGATGTCATATTTGTGCACAGGTTAAGGCTGAACACCAGAAACCTTATGGTTCGTTACAACAATTGAAGATTCCAGAGTGGAAATGGGATCATATTACGATGGATTTTGTAACCAAGTTACCTAGATCTCAGAGAGGTAATGATATGATATGGGTAATTGTTGATCGACTGACGAAAAGTGCACATTTCTTAGCTACAAAAGAGACAGCTTCGTTGAGTACTTCGGCAGAATTGCACTTGAAAGAAATAGTTAGTCGACATTGAGTTCCGTTGTCTATCGTATCCGACAGGGATTCTAGATTTGTATCGAACTTCTGGAACAGTTTACAGAAAAGTTTGGGAACGAGGGTAAATCTGAGTACAGCGTATCATCCACAGACCGACGGTCAGAGTGAGCGTACAATAAAGACACTAGAGGATATGCTTCGATCATACGTGTTAGAGTACGATGGTCTGTGGGATATACATCTACCTTTGATCGAGTTCTCTTACAACAATACTTATCCACAGACCGACGGTCAGAGTGAGCGTACAATACAGACACTAGAGGATATGCTTCGATCCTGCATGTTAGAGTATGATGGTCCGTGGGATATACATATACCTTTGATCGAGTTCGCTTACAACAATACTTATCATTCGAGTATTGGTATGCCGCCTTATGAGATGTTGTATGGTCGCAAATGTAGAACGCCGACTTGTTGGTTAGAAGCCTGTGAGAAACAGTTTGCAGGTCCAGAATTAGTTCAGATAACAGCAGACAAGGTAGCGATAGCACGTGAAAATTTGAAAGCGGCACGTGACAGACAGAAATGTATGCCGATCCACGTAGACTTCCAGTAAATTTAGAGGTGGGTGATCTTGTTTACTTGAAAGTTTCGCCATGGAAGGGTGTTATCAGGTTTGGTAAGCGAGGTAAGTTAGCTCCAAGGTACATTGGGCCGTTCAAGATTATTCAACGGGTTAACAACCAGACTGTTGTGTTAGAGTTTCCATCAGAGTTGGCAGGAATACACAACACTTTCAACGTATGTTACCTTAGGAAGTGTAAGGTCGATGATGAAACGTAATTGGTTCCATTAAGTGATTTGAGGTTAGACTTAAATCAAAAGTTAGTTGAAGAACCGGTTAGGATTGTTGGTAAAAAGGTGACAAAGTTGAGAAAGAAGGAGATCCACATGGTGCTTGTTAAGTGGAAGCATTGTTTAGGATCGAACCTTACGTAGAAGACCGAAGAGCTGATGAAGGCTCGTTATCCACGTCTGTTTGACCAAGACCAGATTCTGAGGATGAAATCTCTTTAAGGGGGTGGATTTGTAACATCATCAGATCGGGCCTAGATGTAAGATGACTATTTTACCCTTAGGCATAATTTTGTGGTTAATTATGCTTTTATTTTAATTGTATGTTTAGTGTTATTTTATTATGTGGTTAAGACCAGTTTGTGACAAGGGTCACAGATGTGACGACCCGAAAATTTTCGACCAAATTTAAACTTAATCTTTGTATGATTTCGACACGATAAGCAAAATCTATTTAATTGAATCGTAAAATTTTTGAACTATTTCATGAAATCATTTGACCTTTGATTACTCCCGACGATTCACGAATAATTGTTTGTAAACAAATAAATAATATATATATATATATATATATATATATATATATATATATATATATATATATATATATATATATATATATATATATATATATAATTATAAATGTAAGTATGGGAAATTATAAAATGTTATTAACTCATTAAAGTTAAATATGTAAAATATTATACAAAATAAGTTGTTACTAATATAAATCTATGTAGAGATATAAATGATTTCTATAATAATTATTATCATATGTATATTGAAATATATATAAAAGTTATAGATATTATATGTCGAAATTTATTTTTAATAAAAGAATAAAACATATGAGGTAAATATATATATAATACTTATATATATAAGATAATTATATTTAATATACAAACACATATTATATAATGTATATATATTAAAATGAATAAATAATATTCAACATATGTTATATGGGTACAATTATAATATATACTATTAATATGTTAAATATAATTACACATTAAAAATATGATTGTTATATTAATATTACTATTATTACTTTCATTATTATTATTAATTTTAATATTAATATTAATATTTGTATCATTAATATTATTATTTCTAATACAAGATATATATATATATATATATATATATATATATATATATATATATATATATATATATATATATATATATATATATATATATATATAATTGATATATATATAATTGATATATTATTGTTATTATTAATAATATTAGTATTATTGTTATTAACAATATTATTGTTATACATTTATGGTAATTGTTATCATTATCATTAGTAATATTATTATTACTATTATATTATTGTAAATTTGTATTATTATTATGTATAATATTAAGAGCATTATTATGATAGTTATATTTATTAATAATATTAATTATAATCTATAAATATAAATATATAAATATAAGAGATATACATATATAGAGATATATAAATATAAATACATATATACATATATATATATACATACATATATATATTAGGAAATTAGTATTATTTATTATTATTATTATTATTATTATTATTATTATTATTATTATTATTATTATTATTATTAGTATTATTATTATTATTAATATAATTATTAATTATTAGTATTAATTATATATATGAAAAATCTAATAAAGGACGATTCTGTTTGTTTTCTGTCTGAATTTGTTAGACATTGATAGCAAACAAGGAGTACGAATTTGTTACAAGTCCTTTTCTAAAACTTTATTTTTTTGTCTGATCGAATATTATTTATTTTCTTCAATCTGTTATCCGCTATATATCAATTGAATTACTCAACATTATTCATTTAGTCATCCAAAATATCCATTCTCATTATCAATTAAAACTATTACAGTCGTTATTGATTGAACTCAACAGAAAAATTTTCGAAACCCAGCTAGTTCCCCTGTTCTTATACCTTTTAATCAATCCCTCGAATTCGAAACAATCTTCAAAATATAATAATGTAGTTTTGTTAGGAATCCTCTATTGAAACTATCTGCAAAGTTTCATATCCCAAATCTTAGTATCGAAGCCTAATTTTGAGGTCAAAGTTCAAATTCAAAAAGTCAAATGATTTGTTCATCTTAAAATTCGATTTCTGTTTGATGTTTTTGGATCAATGGAGGATTTACAAAGTTTCTAGGAATGATTATCAACCTATTTCATGTAGAAAGTTTTGCCTAAAACGTTCTTAAATCCAAAAATCAAGTTTGAGTTCCTAAATGTATTCTTCGAGTCTGATTCTGTTTATTTTATTTATTTGTTTTCTGTTAATTCAACCAATCATCACAGGTCATTTATGTTTCAATTTTACAAAACAATTCAAGCTTTAAATTAGTTATATCCTGAGTTTTGATTGTCCACGGGTGGGTTTGAATTGTGTGAAGAAGAAGAAGGAGAAACAGTTTAATACGCGGGTTATATTTTTTTGTTTGGGGTATAAATCAGAAAACCTGAACTGGCAGAGTGGTGAAGAGTGTTCGCGGGTGAGCGAGAGGTCATGGGTTCAAGCCCCGGCAGTGGCGTATTCTTTTTAAGCGTGTCTTCAAAGGTTGAATTTATTATTATTATTATTATTATTATTATTATTATTATTATTATTATTATTATTATTATTATTATTATTATTATTATCATTGTTAATACTAATTATTATTATTATTGTTATTGTTATGATAAGTATTATTATTATTAACATTATTATTATGATTATTATTATTGTTATTATTAGTATTGTTATTATTAGTATTATAACAACTAATATTATTATTATTACTAGTAAAGGTATTAACTAGCAAATATTATTATTATCATAATTATAACTACAATTATAATTATTAATATTATGGTTAAGTTAATTATTAGTATTACTATAATAATGCAATTACATATTATTATCATTTAAATGAGTGTTATAATCATAACTATAATTATTATTATCACCATGAATATTACCATTAAGGTTGTTATTATTATTATTACCACTAATATTACTATAAGTATTATTATTAGTTTCATTAAAAATTAATACTTGTATCATGTTAAAATTAATAGTATTATTATTATTATTATTACTAGTATTATAATTATTAATATTATTATAATTATCATTATAGGTACCATAGTCATTATTATGATTATTATCGTTATAAGTATCATTATTTATATTATCATGAGTATTATTATGTAGTTACTAAAAATTATTATCATAACTATCATTAACAATAAAATTAATATTTTTACATTTATTATCATTAATATCATTATTATTATCATTAATAGAATCATTAACATTATTATCTTATTAATAATATTAGGTATTATAATCATTTTTACCACTATTAATATTATTTTGGTATTACTATAACTACTATTATTAATATACAAATGATATATTTAATACATATAACATAACAAAAATTAATATTTTTATATATACAAAATGTATATATATATACTATTAATATAAAAAGGATATAACTAATAAATTTATATATAAATTTGTTCGATTACAGTTATGTATATTAATAACTATACAAATGATATAGGTTCGTGAATCCAAGGCCAACCCTACATTTTTTCAATGTCGTCATATGTATTTTTACTATAAAATACTGTATTGTGAGTTCATTTGATTCCCTTTTACTCTTTATATTTTTGGGACTGAGAATTACATGCACTGTTTTTACAACTGTTTTATTAAATGCCTTTGAAATCTATATTTTTGAACTGAGAATACATGAGATGCTTTTATAAATATTTGACGAAATAGACACAAGCAAAACATTCCTCGAATGAATTATTATACAGACATAAGTTCTGTTGATTATTATTGAATTAGTTGGACATTATAAATTACTACTAATTGATGTAAATATTTTCCCTTGATTATTATAGCTTGGTAACAGAATTAGAAAACGGGTATGGCCCCCAATTCACGCGAATCCTAAAGGTGGCTACCGGGTTTAACACCCCCACCCAGAATGTTCACTAGACGGAAGAGCTAGTGGGCGTGGTGTTTAGTACTTCGAGCTTTATTGTGACACCGCTATTTTTTTTTATAATAAATACGTGGCGGAAGCATAATATTAATTAATTACGATATCGACATTTGTACAAACCGATGTCACGTGTCATTAAAACAATTTACATATTAACAGGAAGAGACGTAAATACATTCTATTTTCAAAAGTACACGGTTCATATTCTAAAAGACCACATCAGAGTTAACCCTGTCAAACATAACATCACCATGCCCGTCTTCTCCCAAAAGCACTATCTACGCAAGCTAACAACCTACAGGGAGGAGATGGAGGGGAATTAGCATGAAGCTAAGTGAGTACGACTAACTACAGGCCATAACATACATAAGTGTTATACTAATCATGTCACAATAGTCTAACACACAAACATCACCCAAGTGCCGTCTACAGAGACTCTGGTGGCTCGGCCAAATCATTAACCACCAGCTGATCGGACTGGGGCTTACCAGAAGTTCCTCCACCACCGTATGTATATATATAATCCATATGCGACGGACGCGTCATTCACATATATATACACCACGGCTGTCTAGGCTACCACAGAGGAACCCAACCTGCAGGTTGATCTCTCCTACCGAGGCTACCACACAATAGGGATGCACTGGGCTCCAGCAGACAAGCATAAACTAACATGCAGTCATCAGAAGGAACTAACTAACCACAACAATAAGTATATCTAACAAACATGGTAATCATAATATAACATGCTTCTATATACTATATTCTCCAGTTAGTCCCACTCACCAAATACCAGCAAACGAGAAGGTATTCAGCTATCTAATCACTGAACCTTCTCTTTCTCCTTTTCTCCTGAGAAAAACATATACACAAGTTAGTTTCTATCCGATAGCACAAAACAGCACAATACTGAAATTTTTGTCAGAAAAAGTATCCGCTAAAAATTTTCTGTTTAACACTTTCAAAATTTATATCATAAACACCAAAATACAAACGGGCAGCATAACGGCTAGAAATCGACACTTAGTAAAATTTTCACTGTCTAAGACCATCCGTCGATGGTCCCATCTATCGGCCGATCGTCAACACACCATCGGTCGATGGTCTCCACCAATCGGTCGATTGTCAAAATTACATCCGCTGGTCAGAAGTCATACACCATCGGTCGATGGTCTTGTCCACCGGCCGATCATCCCTCACCATCGGTCGATGGTCAACGACCATCAGCCGAAGGTAGTTCATTAGTTGCAACAGCAGCAAAGTGATGGGTTTCACCCAAAATCGACCAATTCTTGCTGTAAAGCTCGATTATGACCTTAAAACTGACCAAATCAAAGACACTATACATTAAGAAACATCAACCCACAAGATTTGGACTCAAACAACATCAAATCTAACCACTTTGACCCAAAATACACACTTTATAAAAACTAACACAAAAACCCCATTTTCTTGAAGATTAAAGCATGAAAACTTGTGATTCTTACCTTGAAAGAATCAGTGAATCACAAGGAACACAAAGATGTAAATGATTCGAGCTCTAAAACAAGGATTAGAAATTAGGGTTTGATGTAGGTGAGAAGATGAAGAACGGGTTGTTTTTGGGAAAAGTCTAGAAAATGCAAGAAGGGGATAGACATCAGTCTATTATTTGGGATTAAATCTCATACTGTGTAATTCACGGGTATTTATCAGTTATCTGATATCTTTCGTACATCATTTGGTAACCCAAACGAAGTCCAAATTAAATAAACAAACCTGTTCTGTGACCCTTGTCACAAACTGGTCCTAACCACATCATTAATTAATCATAAATATTAAATAAAAATAAAAGATATAATAACACAATACTAACTTAAGGGCAATTTAGTAATCTTACAGCTAGGCCCGATTGAGGATGTTACAAATCTACCCCCTTAAGAAGATTCCGTCCTCGGAATCTTGTCAAGGTCAAACAACTGGGGATAGCACGCTCTCATTAACTCCTCGGTTTCCCACGTCAAGTTAGAACCTAAACTGTGTCGCCACTCTATTAATACCATTGGAATCTGCTTCTTTCTTAACTTGGTGACTTTCCTGTCTACTATTCAAATTGGCTCTTCTACTAACTTCTTACTTAAATCCACTTTCAAATCCTTCAGCGGAAGAATTAAACTTTCGTCGTCTACTTTACACTTCCTTAAATAACACACATTGAATGTGTTGTGTATTCCTACTATCTATGATGGAAGATCTAAAATAACAGTCTGATCATTCAAAATTTCTTTGATCGGAAATGGCCCAATAAACCTCGGTGCTAGTTTACCACGTTTACCAAATCTGATCACCCCTTTCCATATCGAAACTTTCAGATAAACACGATCACCTACATTAAATGTCACAGGACGTCTGCGCGGATCAGCATACATCTTTTGTCAGTCTCTGGCTGCTTTCAATTTCTCACGTGCAATTTCGACCTTTTCTGCGGTTATCTGAACAATTTCAGGACCTGCTAATTGTTTCTCACCTGCTTCTAACCAACATGTAGGAGTTCTGCATTTGCGACCATACAACATTTCATACAGCGACATTCCGATACTCGAATGATACGAATTGTTGTAAGTAAACTCTATCAATGGAAGATGCGAATCCCAAGAACCACCATATTCTAAGACACACGCTCTCAACATGTCTTCTAACGTTTGAATCGTTCGTTCACTCTGACCATCTGTCTGTGGATGATATGCTGTACTTAGATTCACACGTGTACCTAGATTCTGTTGTAAACTGTTCCAGAAGTTCGATACGAACCTAGTATCTCTGTCGGAAACTATTGACAACGGTACACCATGTCGACTAACGATCTCTTTTAAGTATAACTCTGCCAAATCACTTAGCGAAGCGGTTTCACGTGTAGCTAAAAAGTGAGCACTCTTAGTCAGACGATCCACTATCACCCAGATCATGTCGTGACCTTTCTGGTTCGGGGTAACTTGGTTACAAAATCCATCGTTATATGATCCCATTTCCACTGAGGAATTTCTAACTGTCGTAGAGATCCATACGGTTTCTAATGTTCTGCCTTAACTTGCGCACAAATATGACATTTCTCAACGAAACCTGCAACATCTGCCTTCGTTGTTGGCCACCAATACAATGTTTTCAAGTCTCTATACATCTTAGTACTAACTGGATGCACTGATAATATCGATTTATGCGCTTCAGTACGGATTAAATCCCTCAAATCTCCAAGCAAAGACACCCAAATACGGTCATTATAGGTCTTTAATCCTCTAGAATCATTGCATAGGTCAAATTTTCTTTTAGTCATGAGCTCAGTCTTTAGATTTTCATCATTCAATGCTACTAACTGAATTGTTTTCAATTGATCGATCAAGTCTGAAACTATCTCAATTCTCATAAATCTGACATTTTCAACCGTTTTCTTGCGACTCAGAGCATCTGCGACCACATTTGCTTTACCCGGATGGTACTTAATCTCACAATCGTAGTCTTTAATCAATTCTAAACATCGACATTAACGCATATTTAATTCTTTATGTGAAAAGATATATTGAAGACTCTTATGATCTGTATAGATTTCACAATGTGTACCATAAAAATAGTGTCTCCAAAGCTTCAAAGCAAACACAACTGCAGTTAACTCTAAATCATGAGTAGGGTAGTTTCGTTCATGATTTTTCAACTGTCGTGAAGCATACGCTATGACTTTATTTCTTTGCATCAAAACACAACCCAGACCTACACGTGACGCATCGCAGTAGACCACAAAATCTTCTGTTCCCTCTGGTAGAGCTAAAACCGGCGCTTGACATAACAACTGTTTGAGAGTCTTAAAAGCCTTTTCTTGTTCATCAGTCCATTGAAAGGCTACATCTTTTCTAGTTAACTTATTCAACGGACCTGCTATTTTAGAAAAATCTTTAATAAATCTGCGGTAATAACCTGCTAAACCCAGAAAACTCTTAATTTCTGTCGGTGTTTTTGGCGAGTTCCAATTCATTACAGCTTCTATCTTAGATTGATCTACTTTGATACCTTGTTCACAAATCACATAACCCAGAAACTATATTTCCCGCAGCCAAAATTCACATTTGGAGAACTTAGCGTACAACTGTTCCTGTTTCAGAAGTTCTAACACCAACCTCGGATGCGTAGCATGATCTTTCTCAGTTTTCGAATATATCAAGATATCATCTATGAAAACAATTACAAACTTGTCGAGATACTGGCGACACACCCTGTTCATTAAATCCATAAACACTGCTGGCGCGTTTGTTAACCCAAATGGCATAACTAAAAATTCATAATGACTATATCTAGTTCTGAATGCTGTTTTCGGTATATCGTTCTCTGCAACACGTACCTGATGATACCCTGAACATAAATCAATCTTTGAAAAGTAGGAAGCACCCTGTAACTGATCAAATAAGTCATCTATTCTTGGTAACGGATACTTATTCTTGATTGTTCTCTTATTTAAGTCGCGGTAATCTATACACATCCTAAGCGACCCATCTTTCTTTTTCACAAATAACACAGGAGCACCCCACGGTGAAGAACTTGGTCGAATAAACCCCTTATCTAACAGTTCCTGAATCTGAGACATCATTTCTCGGATTTCTGACGGAGCTAATCTGTAAGGAGCTTTTGCAACTGGCGTAGCACCGGGAACCAAATCAATTTTATACTCTACTTCACGTACTGGAGGTAACCCTGGTAAATCATCTGGAAATACTTCTGGAAATTCTGACACAACGGGAATATCGGTCACCTGCTTCTTCTCTTTCTTAACATCAATCACGTAGGCTAAGAATGAATCACACCCTTTCGATATTGCCTTCTGAACTTTCATTAAGGAAACCATAGGGAAGTTAAGTCCACTGCGCTCTCCCCTAGCTATCACTCGAGATTCGTCGGCCAAACGGAAAGAAATCATCTTCTTATCACACTTAATATTAGCCCTATTAGCTCTTAACCAATTCATGCATATGACTACATCAAAGCTAGGTATAGGCATCAACAAACAGGTTAAGGGAAAGGAATGGCCATCAATTTCAATGGTAATTCCAGACACAGATGATGTGCATGGAACCATTTTACCATCAGCTACTTCTATCCTCAAAGGTGCATCTAGCATCCTAACAGGAAACTTCAACTTATCACAAAAGCCTAAGGACATAAAAGAACGATTCGCTCCAGAATCAAATAACACACGAGCTGGCAAGGAATTAACCAAGAACTTACCGGTAATGACGTCATCGGTAGCGGTTGCAGCGTCTACCATCATCTGAAACGCTCTTGCCTCTGCTGTTGGAGGATTCTTTCTCTTCTGCCCGGCAGTAAAAGCAGAAGATCCCCCGGAAGTAACTGACCTCGCACCTGACCCTGCCCCAGAACCGGATCTTGATGCAGATGGACAATTTGCTGATCTATGCCCCTCTTGATGGCAACTCCAACACACATTAGACTTAAAAGAACAAGCTGTTGATTCATGACCTAACAATCCACATTTCAAACACCTTCTGGTCATTGGAGAACACGGACTGACATGGGTCGACTTGCAAACATTACACCACCCAGACTGACTAGAACCCGATCCACTCATACCAGACTTACTTTTCCGTTTAAACCCACCTGACTTCTTACCACGAAATCCTGATTGCTTACTTGATTATTGAACAGACTGACCACCTGCTTGACCTTCTGATTTACCCCCAAAAGATCCACTTCTCGAACTTTCTCTTTTTGCTGCCATTATATCACCTTCTGTAACTTTAGCCATCTCATGAGCCTGCGCCAAGGTTGTTTCAAATCTCGCAATGGTTTTGTACTCCGGCTTAGTCACCCGCATAAAATGCTGAATCTTATCTTTCTCAGTTGGTACCCACTGTTGAACGAACGTTAGCTTAGATGTGAAATCTCTGAAAACTTCATCAATCGTCATACTCTCTGTCATCTTCATACTCAGAAACTCAGTTTTCAATCTTTCCATCTCATACTCAGAACAATATTGCTCACGAACCTTAGCAGCAAATTATTCTCAGGTAATCTGGCTGATCTGTTCTTTGGGTAAATATGCAGTAATAGAATCCCACCATTCCATTGCTTCACCCTTGAGAAGTCTACTTGCAAACAGTACCATAGATTCAGGCTCACAGAAACATGCTTCCAAAGCTCGCTTTACTTCTCTTAACCAATTGAGTGTCACTGTAGGGTTTGTGTGACCGCTGTACTCAGGAGGTTTGCAGTCCATAAACTGTTTGTATGAACACTTCTTTCTCGTCTCGGGAACATGAAATGGGTATATCATTTGATTTGGAAATGCTTGGTTAAACGAAAATGGCATTTGGAGGTTTTGATGGGTGTTTTGAGGAAACTGTGATTGGGAACTGCCACCGGCTTGATTATAAAAGTTAGGAGGAAAGGTTGTGATTAACGCCGTGTTATTAGGGTTCCATTGCGCCCGTTCTTGTTCCAATTGTTTAATTTTCTCCTGAGCTTCTAGTAACCGACTTTGAAGTTCTATTACTTCTTGAGAAGTTTCTTCTTCTGAAGACACATGTCCATCTTCGTCAGGGGCTCTAAATGTACCAGTTCCAGGGGCAGCAGGGCCAGTAGCATTAGCTTTATTATCTGCCATTATTGTACTACCACAACACTCACACCAAAGCTTAGTATAAATTTTGTTAGTACTAACAACTAACACATATCCTGTCCTAGTACTCACTTAACCCATCCCCAGCATGTTATGTTTGACCTGACTCTTCTAAGTTTGGGAACATGACATGTAGATCACAATGCACATGCTGCCAAACTCAGCTCTAATACCAACTTGTGACACCGCTATCTAATTTTTTTTTTTATAATAAATACGTGGCGGAAGCATAATATTAATTAATTACAATATCGACATTTGTACAAACCGATGTCACGTGTCATTAAAACAATTTACATATTAACAGGAAGAGATGTAAATACATTCTGTTTTCAAAAGTACACGGTTCATATTCTAAAAGACCACATCAGAGTTAACCCTGTCAAACATAACATCACCATGCCCGTTTTCTCCCAAAAGCACTATCTACTCAAGCTAACAACCTGCAGGGAGGAGATGGAGGGGAATTAGCATGAAGCTAAGTGAGTACGACTAACTACAGGCCATAGCATACATAAGTGCTATACTAATCATGTCACAATAGTCTAACACACAAACATTGAAATGTCCCGTTCTTATTGATTAAAAACGTTCCATATTAATTGATTTCGTTGCGAGGTTTTGACCTCTATATGAGACGTTTTTCAAAGACTGCATTCATTTTAAAACAAACCATAACCTTTATTTCATCAATAAAGGTTTAAAAAGATTTACGTAGATTATCAAATAATGATAATCTAAAATATCCTGTTTACACACGACCATTACATAATGGTTTACAATACAAATATGTTACAACAAAATAAGTTTCTTAAATGCAGTTTTTACACAATATCATACAAACATGGACTCCAAATCTCGTCCTTATTTAAGTATGCGACAGCGGAAGCTCTTAATAATCACCTGAGAATAAACATGCTTAAAACGTCAACAAAAATGTTGGTGAGTTATAGGTTTAACCTATATATATCAAATAATAATAATAGACCACAAGATTTCATATTTCAATACACATCCCATACATAGAGATAAAAGTCATTCATATGGTGAACACCTGATAACCGACAATAACAAGATGCATATATAAGAATATCCCCATCATTCCGGGACACCCTTCGGATATGATATAAATTTCGAAGTACTAAAGCATCCGGTACTTTGGATGGGGTTTGTTAGGCCCAATAGATCTATCTTTAGGATTCGCGTCAATTAGGGTGTCTGTTCCCTAATTCTTAGATTACCAGACTTAATAAAAAGGGGCATATTCGATTTCGATAATTCAACCATAGAATGTAGTTTCACGTACTTGTGTCTATTTTGTAAATCATTTATAAAACCTGCATGTATTCTCATCCCAAAAATATTAGATTTTAAAAGTGGGACTATAACTCACTTTCACAGATTTTTACTTCGTCGGGAAGTAAGACTTGGCCACTGGTTGATTCACGAACCTATAACAATATATACATATATATCAAAGTATGTTCAAAATATATTTACAACACTTTTAATATATTTTGATGTTTTAAGTTTATTAAGTCAGCTGTCCTCGTTAGTAACCTACAACTAGTTGTCCACAGTTAGATGTACAGAAATAAATCGATAAATATTATCTTGAATCAATCCACGACCCAGTGTATACGTATCTCAGTATTGATCACAACTCAAACTATATATATTTTGGAATCAACCTCAACCCTGTATAGCTAACTCCAACATTCACATATAGAGTGTCTATGGTTGTTCCGAAATATATATAGATGTGTCGACATGATAGGTCGAAACATTGTATACGTGTCTATGGTATCTCAAGATTACATAATATACAATACAAGTTGATTAAGTTATGGTTGGAATAGATTTGTTACCAATTTTCACGTAGCTAAAATGAGAAAAATTATCCAATCTTGTTTTACCCATAACTTCTTCATTTTAAATCCGTTTTGAGTGAATCAAATTGCTACGGTTTCATATTGAACTCTATTTTATGAATCTAAACAGAAAAGTATAGGTTTATAGTCGGAAAAATAAGTTACAAGTCGTTTTTGTAAAGGTAGTCATTTCAGTCGAAAGAACGACGTCTAGATGACCATTTTAGAAAACATACTTCCACTTTGAGTTTAACCATAATTTTTGGATATAGTTTCATGTTCATAATAAAAATCATTTTCTCTGAATAACAACTTTTAAATCAAAGTTTATCATAGTTTTTAATTAACTAACCCAAAACAGCCCGCGGTGTTACTACGACGGCGTAAATCCGGTTTTACGGTGTTTTTCGTGTTTCCAGGTTTTAAATCATTAAGTTATCATATCATATAGATATAGAACATGTGTTTAGTTGATTTTAAAAGTCAAGTTAGAAGGATTAACTTTTGTTTGCGAACAAGTTTAGAATTAACTAAACTATGTTCTAGTGATTACAAGTTTAAACCTTCGAATAAGATAGCTTTATATGTATGAATCGAATGATGTTATGAACATCATTACTACATTAAGTTCCTTGGATAAACCTACTGGAAAATAGAAAAATGGATCTAGCTTCAATGGATCCTTGGATGGCTCGAAGTTCTTGAAGCAGAATCATGACACGAAAACAAGTTCAAGTAAGATCATCACTTGAAATAAGATTGTTATAGTTATAGAAATTGAACCAAAGTTTGAATATGATTATTACCTTGTATTAGAATGATAACCTACTGTAAGAAACAAAGATTTCTTAAGGTTGGATGATCACCTTACAAGATTGGAAGTGAGCTAGCAAACTTGAAAGTATTCTTGATTTTATGAAACTAGAACTTTTGGAATTTATGAAGAACACTTAGAACTTGAAGATATAACTTGAGAGAGATCAATTAGATGAAGAAAATTGAAGAATGAAAGTGTTTGTAGGTGTTTTTGGTCGTTGGTGTATGGATTAGATATAAAGGATATGTAATTTTGTTTTCATGTAAATAAGTCATGAATGATTATTCATATTTTTGTAATTTTATGTGATATTTCATGCTAGTTGCCAAATGATGGTTCCCACATGTGTTAGGTGACTCACATGGGCTGCTAAGAGCTGATCATTGGAGTGTATATACCAATAGTACATACCTCTAAAAGCTATGTATTGTACGAGTACGAATACGGGTGCATACGAGTAGAATTGTTGATGAAACTGAACGAGGATGTAATTGTAAGCATTTTTGTTAAGTAGAAGTATTTTGATAAGTGTATTGAAGTCTTTCAAAAGTGTATAAATACATATTAAAACACTACATGTATATACATTTTAACTGAGTCGTTAAGTCATCGTTAGTCGTTACATGTAAGTGTTGTTTTGAAACCTTTAGGTTAACGATCTTGTTAAATGTTGTTAACCCAATGTTTATAATATCAAATGAGATTTTAAATTATTATATTATCATGATATTATCATGTATGAATATCTCTTAATATGATATATATACATTAAATGTCTTTACAACGATAATCGTTACATATATGTCTCGTTTAAAAATCATTAAGTTAGTAGTCTTGTTGTTACATATGTAGTTCATTGTTAATATACTTAATGATATGTTTACTTATCATAGTATCATGTTAACTATATATATATCCATATATATGTCATCATATAGTTTTTACAAGTTTTAACGTTCGTGAATCACCGGTCAACTTGGGTGGTCAATTGTCTATATGAAACATATTTCAATTAATCAAGTCTTAACAAGTTTGATTGCTTAACATGTTGGAAACATTTAATCATGTAAATATCAATCTCAATTAATATATATAAACATGGAAAAGTTCGGGTCACTACAGTACCTACCCGTTAAATAAATTTCGTCCCGAAATTTTAAGCTGTTGAAGGTGTTGACGAATCTTCTGGAAATAGATGCGGGTATTTCTTCTTCATCTGATCTTCACGCTCCCAGGTGAACTCGGGTCCTCTACGAGCATTCCATCGAACCTTAACAATTGGTATCTTGTTTTGCTTAAGTCTTTTAACCTCACGATCCATTATTTCGACGGGTTCTTCGATGAATTGAAGTTTTTCGTTGATTTGGATTTCATCTAACGGAATAGTGAGATCTTCTTTAGCAAAACATTTCTTCAAATTCGAGACGTGGAAAGTGTTATGTACAGCCGCGAGTTGTTGAGGTAACTCAAGTCGGTAAGCTACTGGTCCGACACGATCAATAATCTTGAATGGTCCAATATACCTTGGATTTAATTTCCCTCGTTTACCAAATCGAACAACGCCTTTCCAAGGTGCAACTTTAAGCATGACCATCTCTCCAATTTCAAATTCTATATCTTTTCTTTTAATGTCAGCGTAGCTCTTTTGTCGACTTTGGGCGGTTTTCAACCGTTGTTGAATTTGAATGATCTTCTCGGTAGTTTCTTGTATAATCTCCGGACCCGTAATCTGTCTATCCCCCACTTCACTCCAACAAATCGGAGACCTGCACTTTCTACCATAAAGTGTTTCAAACGGCGCCATCTCAATGCTTGAATGGTAGCTGTTGTTGTAGGAAAATTCTGCTAACGGTAGATGTCGATCCCAACTGTTTCCGAAATCAATAACACATGCTCGTAGCATGTCTTCAAGCATTTGTATCGTCCTTTCGCTCTGCCCATCAGTTTGTGGATGATAGGCAGTACTCATGTCTAGACGAGTTCCTAATGCTTGCTGTAATGTCTGCCAGAATCTTGAAATAAATCTGCCATCCCTATCAGAGATAATAGAGATTGGTATTCCATGTCTGGATATGACTTCCTTCAAATACAGTCGTGCTAACTTCTCCATCTTGTCATCTTCTCTTATTGGCAGGAAGTGTGCTGATTTGGTGAGACGATCAACTATTACCCAAATAGTATCAAAACCACTTGCAGTCCTTGGCAATTTAGTGATGAAATCCATGGTAATGTTTTCCCATTTCCATTCTGGGATTTCGGGTTGTTGAAGTAGACCTGATGGTTTCTGATGCTCAGCTTTGACCTTAGAACACGTCAAACATTCTCCTACGTATTTAGCAACATCGGCTTTCATACCCGGCCACCAAAAATATTTCCTGAGATCCTTGTACATCTTCCCCGTTCTAGGATGTATTGAGTATCTGGTTTTATGAGCTTCTCTAAGTACCATTTCTCTCATATCTCCAAATTTTGGTACCCAAATCCTTTCAGCCCTATACCGGGTTTCGTCTTCCCGAATATTAAGATGCTTCTCCGATCCTTTGGGTATTTCATCCTTTAAATTTCCCTCTTTTAAAACTCCTTATTGCGCCTCCTTTATTTGAGTAGTAAGGTTATTATGAATCATTATATTCATAGATTTTACTCGAATGGGTTCTCTGTCCTTCCTGCTCAAGGCATCGGCTACCACATTTGCCTTCCCCGGGTGGTAACGAATCTCAAAGTCGTAATCATTCAATAATTCAATCCACCTACGCTGCCTCATATTCAGTTGTTTCTGGTTAAATATGTGTTGAAGACTTTTGTGGTCGGTATATATAATACTTTTGACCCCATATAAGTAGTGCCTCCAAGTCTTTAATGCAAAAACAACCGCGCCTAATTCCAAATCATGCGTCGTATAATTTTGTTCGTGAATCTTCAATTGTCTAGACGCATAAGCAATCACCTTCGTTCGTTGCATTAATACACAACCGAGACCTTGCTTTGATGCATCACAATAAATCACAAAATCATCATTCCCTTCAGGCAATGACAATATAGGTGCCGTAGTTAGCTTTTTCTTCAATAACTGAAACGCTTTCTCTTGTTCACCATTCCATTCAAATTTCTTCCCTTTATGCGTTAATGCAGTCAAGGGTTTTGCTATTCTGGAAAAGTCTTGGATGAACCTTCTGTAGTAACCAGCTAGTCCTAAAAACTGGCGTATGTGTTTTGGAGTTTTCGGGGTTTCCCACTTTTCAACAGTTTCTATCTTTGCCGGATCCACCTTAATACCTTCTTTGTTCACTATGTGACCGAGGAATTGAACTTCTTCCAACCAAAATGCACACTTTGAAAACTTAGCGTACAATTCTTCCTTCCTCAATACTTCTAACACCTTTCTCAAATGTTCACCGTGTTCTTGGTCATTCTTTGAGTAAATAAGTATGTCATCAATGAAAACAATGACAAACTTGTCAAGGTATGGTCCACACACTCGGTTCATAAGGTCCATGAACACAGCTGGTGCATTAGTTAAACCAAACGGCATGACCATAAACTCGTAATGACCATAACGTGTTCTGAAAGCAGTCTTTGGAATATCATCTTCTTTCACCCGCATTTGATGATACCCGGAACGTAAGTCAATCTTTGAATAAACAGACGAGCCTTGTAGTTGATCAAATAAGTCGTCGATTCTCGGTAGTGGGTAGCGGTTCTTGATGGTAAGTTTGTTCAACTCTCGGTAGTTGATACACAACCTGAATGTACCATCTTTCTTCTTGACAAACAAAACAGGAGCTCCCCACGGTGATGTGCTTGGTCGAATGAAACCACGCTCTAAAAGTTCTTGTAATTGGCTTTGCAGTTCTTTCATCTCGCTGGGTGCGAGTCTGTAAGGAGCACGAGCTATTGGTGCAGCTCCTGGTACAAGATCTATTTGAAATTCAACGGATCGATGTGGGGGTAATCCCGGTAATTCTTTCGGAAATACATCGGGAAATTCTTTTGCAATGGGAACATCATTGATGCTCTTTTCTTCAGTTTGTACTTTCTCGACGTGTGCTAGAACAGCATAGCAACCTTTTCTTATTAGTTTTTGTGCCTTCAAATTACTAATAAGATGTAGCTTCGTGTTGCCCTTTTCTCCGTACACCATTAAGGGTTTTCCTTTTTCTCGTATAATGCGAATTGCATTTTTGTAACAAACGATCTCCGCTTTCACTTCTTTCAACCAGTCCATACCGATTATCACATAAAAACTCCCTAACTCTACTGGTATCAAATCAATCTTAAATGTTTCGCTAACCAGTTTAATTTCTCGATTCCGACATATATTATCTGCTGAAATTAATTTACCATTTGCTAATTCGAGTAAAAATTTACTATCCAAAGGCGTCAATGGACAACTTAATTTAGCACAAAAATCTCTACTCATATAGCTTATATCCGCACCCGAATCAAATAAAACGTAAGCAGATTTATCGTCAATAAAAAACGTACCCGTAACAAGCTCCGGGTCTTCCTGTGCCTCTGCCGCATTAATATTGAAAACTCTTCCACGGCCTTGTCCATTCGTGTTCTCCTGGTTCGGGCAATTTCTAATAATATGGCCCGGTTTTCCACATTTATAACAAACTACATTGGCATAACTTGCTCCGACACTACTTGCTCCGCCATTACTCGTTCCGACACCATTTGTTCCTTTCGTTCTATTAACCCCTGGTCCGTAGACCTCACACTTCGCCGCGCTATGACCATTTCTTTTACACTTGTTGCAAAATTTGGTGCAGAACCCCGAGTGATACTTTTCACACCTTTGGCATAGCTGCTTCTGATTGTTGTTGTTGTTGTGGTTATTATTGTTGTTGGGATGATTGTTGTAGTTGCTGTTGCTGTTGTTGTTGTTGTTATTGTTGGGCCGTTTGTTGTAGTTGCGATTGATGTTGCGATTGTTGGGATAATTGTTGCGATTATTGTTGTAATTGCTGTTGTTGTTGTATTGGTGATTCTTATCACCGTTTTCCTCCCACTTTCTTTTGACTTGCTTCACATTGGCCTCTTCAGTAGTCTGTTCTTTAATTCTTTCTTCAATCTGGTTCACTAGTTTGTGAGCCATTCTACATGCCTGTTGTATAGAGGCGGGCTCGTGTGAACTTATATCTTCTTGGATTCTTTCCGGTAATCCTTTCACAAATGCGTCGATCTTCTCTTCCTCATCTTCGAATGCTCCCGGACACAATAGGCACAATTCTGTGAATCGTCTTTCGTACGTGGTAATATCAAATCCTTGGGTTCGTAACCCTCTAAGTTCTGTCTTGAGCTTATTGACCTCGGTTCTGGGACGGTATTTCTCGTTCATCAAGTGCTTGAATGCTGACCACGGTAGTGCGTACGCATCGTCTTGTCCCACTTGCTCTAGATAGGTATTCCACCATGTTAACGCAGAACCTGTGAAGGTATGCGTAGCGTACTTCACTTTGTCCTCTTCAGTACACTTACTTATGGCAAACACCGATTCAACCTTCTCGGTCCACCGTTTCAATCCGATCGGTCCTTCGGTTCCATCAAATTCCAAAGGTTTGCAGGCAGTGAATTCTTTGTAGGTGCATCCTACACGATTTCCTGTACTGCTAGATCCAAGGTTATTGTTGGTATGTAGCGCAGCCTGTACTGCGGCTATGTTTGAAGCTAGAAAAGTACGGAATTCCTCTTCATTCATATTCACTGTGTGTCGAGTAGTCGGTGCCATTTCCTTCAAAATAGTCAAATGGAACAAGTTAATCATACAGAATATTAAGAGTAGTTAATAGTATTTCGTAGCATAATATGAACTCATTTATAAAAGCTTTTTCTTCATATTAGCGTTTTATAAGTTTAAATTCGGGTAGTACCTACCCGTTAAGTTCATACTTAGTAGCTAATATACAATTCAACTACTACAAATCTATATGAAAAACTGATTATAATAATATTTCGCGTTCAAACTTTTATACAATATTTTACAAACTTACAATACCGCTTATTTTACATAAAGCATGAAATATAGCACACAATAACTTTGATACAAGATAGTTGTGAAGATAATTCTAGCTAGTACACAAGTCGTTCAGCAAAGGCAATAAAGACACGTAATTCATACGTCCAGAAACAAGTCATGCATTCTGGTTTTACTAGGACTACTTCCCATCCTTGGTCTTGTGCAACATAACCGTTATGGCCGTTGATAAGACAGCGTTTTGTAACGTCGTCAAAGGGACGAGGGTTACGTAATGTCCAACAGTCCCGTAATAATCTAAAAACCTCATTTCTTACCCCAATTACTGACTCCGTCACTTGTGGAAACGTTTTGTTTAATAGTTGTAGCCCGATGTTCTTGTTCTCACTTTGGTGAGAAGCGAACATTACTAATCCGTAAGCATAACTTGCTTCTTTATGTTGCATGCTAGCCGCTTTTTATAAATCACGAAGTCCAATATTCGGATATATTGAGTCAAAATAATTTCTTAACCCGTTGCGTAAAATAGCATTTGGGTTCCCCGCAATATATGCGTCAAAGTAAACACATCGTAACTTATGGGTTTCCCAATGTGATATCCCCCATCTTTCAAACGAAAGTCTCTTATAAACCAAGACATTCTTGGAACGTTCTTCGAATGTCTTACAAACTGATCTCGCCTTAAATAGTTGTGCCGAGGAATTCTGGCCGACTCTAGACAAGATTTCATCAATCATGTCTCCGGGTAGGTCTCTTAAAATATTGGGTTGTCTATCCATTTTGTGTTTTTAAACTGTAAAATAGACAAGAGTTAGATTCATAAAAAAATACTTATTAATACAAGCAATTTTTACATATATCATAAAGCATAAGAACACTATATTACATATATTACACCACACGAATACAACTATCTTATTCCGACTCGCTCGTTTCTTCTTCTTCGGTTTTGGTTCGTTTTGCCAAGTTTCTAGGGATATATGATGTTCCCCTAATACGAGCTGTCGTTGTCCACATTGGTTTAGAAAAACCTGGTGGTTTAGAGGTTCCCGGGTCATTGTTACAACTTAAGAACTTCGGAGGTTGACGATACATATAAAGTTCATCGGGGTTGGAATTAGATCTCTCTATTTTTATGCCCTTTCCCTTATTATTTTCTTTTGCCTTTTTAAATTCAGTTGGGGTAATTTCTATAACATCATTGGAATTCTCGTCGGAATCCGATTCATCGGAGAATTGGTAATCCTCCCAATATTTTGCTTCCTTGGCGGAAACACCATTGACCATAATTAACCTTGGTCGGTTGGTTGAGGATTCTCTTTTACTTAACCGTTTTATTATTTCCCCCACCGGTTCCGATTCTTCTTCCGGTTCCGATTCTTCGTCCGGTTCCGATTCTTCTTCCGGTTCCGACTCTTCTTCCGGTTCCTCTTCGGGAACTTGTGAATCAGTCCACAAATCATTCCAATTTACATTTGACTCTTCATTATTATTAGGTGAGTCAATGGGACTTGTTCTAGAGGTAGACATCTATCACATAATATCAAACACGTTAAGAGATTAATATATCACATAATATTCATATGTTAAAAATATATAGTTTTCAACAAAAATGTTAAGCAATCATTTTTAAAGAAAACACGGTCGAAGTCCAGAATCACTAATGCATCCTAACAAACTCGATAAGACACACTAATGCAAATTTTCTGGTTCTCTAAGACCAACGCTCGGATACCAACTGAAATGTCCCGTTCTTATTGATTAAAAACGTTCCATATTAATTGATTTCGTTGCGAGGTTTTGACCTCTATATGAGACGTTTTTCAAAGACTGCATTCATTTTAAAACAAACCATAACCTTTATTTCATCAATAAAGGTTTAAAAAGATTTACGTAGATTATCAAATAATGATAATCTAAAATATCCTGTTTACACACGACCATTACATAATGGTTTACAATACAAATATGTTACAACAAAATAAGTTTCTTGAATGCAGTTTTTACACAATATCATACAAACATGGACTCCAAATCTCGTCCTTATTTAAGTATGCGACAGCGGAAGCTCTTAATAATCACCTGAGAATAAACATGCTTAAAACGTCAACAAAAATGTTGGTGAGTTATAGGTTTAACCTATATATATCAAATAATAATAATAGACCACAAGATTTCATATTTCAATACACATCCCATACATAGAGATAAAAGTCATTCATATGGTGAACACCTGGTAACCGACAATAACAAGATGCATATATAAGAATATCCCCATCATTCCGGGACACCCTTCGGATATGATATAAATTTCGAAGTACTAAAGCATCCGGTACTTTGGATGGGGTTTGTTAGGCCCAATAGATCTATCTTTAGGATTCGCTTCAATTAGGGTGTCTGTTCCCTAATTCTTAGATTACCAGACTTAATAAAAAGGGGCATATTCGATTTCGATAATTCAACCATAGAATGTAGTTTCACGTACTTGTGTCTATTTTGTAAATCATTTATAAAACCTGCATGTATTCTCATCCCAAAAATATTAGATTTTAAAAGTGGGACTATAACTCACTTTCACAGATTTTTACTTCGTCGGGAAGTAAGACTTGGCCACTGGTTGATTCACGAACCTATAACAATATATACATATATATCAAAGTATGTTCAAAATATATTTACAACACTTTTAATATATTTTGATGTTTTAAGTTTATTAAGTCAGCTGTCCTCGTTAGTAACCTACAACTAGTTGTCCACAGTTAGATGTACAGAAATAAATCGATAAATATTATCTTGAATCAATCCACGACCCAGTGTATACGTATCTCAGTATTGATCACAACTCAAACTATATATATTTTGGAATCAACCTCAACCCTGTATAGCTAACTCCAACATTCACATATAGAGTGTCTATGGTTGTTCCGAAATATATATAGATGTGTCGACATGATATGTCAAAACATTGTATACGTGTCTATGGTATCTCAAGATTACATAATATACAATACAAGTTGATTAAGTTATGGTTGGAATAGATTTGTTACCAATTTTCACGTAGCTAAAATGAGAAAAATTATCCAATCTTGTTTTACCCATAACTTCTTCATTTTAAATCCGTTTTGAGTGAATCAAATTGCTACGGTTTCATATTGAACTCTATTTTATGAATCTAAACAGAAAAGTATAGGTTTATGGTCGGAAAAATAAGTTACAAGTCGTTTTTGTAAAGGTAGTCATTTCAGTCGAAAGAACGACGTCTAGATGACCATTTTAGAAAACATACTTCCACTTTGAGTTTAACCATAATTTTTGGATATAGTTTCATGTTCATAATAAAAATCATTTTCTCTAAATAACAACTTTTAAATCAAAGTTTATCATAGTTTTTAATTAACTAACCCAAAACAGCCCGCGGTGTTACTACGACGGCGTAAATCCGGTTTTACGGTGTTTTTCGTGTTTCCAGGTTTTAAATCATTAAGTTAGCATATCATATAGATATAGAACATGTGTTTAGTTGATTTTAAAAGTCAAGTTAGAAGGATTAACTTTTGTTTGCGAACAAGTTTAGAATTAACTAAACTATGTTCTAGTGATTACAAGTTTAAACCTTCGAATAAGATAGCTTTATATGTATGAATCGAATGATGTTATGAACATCATTACTACCTTAAGTTCCTTGGATAAACCTACTGGAAAAGAGAAAAATGGATCTAGCTTCAATGGATCATTGGATGGCTCGAAGTTCTTGAAGCAGAATCATGACACGAAAACAAGTTCAAGTAAGATCATCACTTGAAATAAGATTGTTATAGTTATAGAAATTGAACCAAAGTTTGAATATGATTATTACCTTGTATTAGAATGATAACCTACTGTAAGAAACAAAGATATCTTGAGGTTGGATGATCACCTTACAAGATTGGAAGTGAGCTAGCAAACTTGAAAGTATTCTTGATTTTATGAAACTAGAACTTTTGGAATTTATGAAGAACACTTAGAACTTGAAGATAGAACTTGAGAGAGATCAATTAGATGAAGAGAATTGAAGAATGAAAGTGTTTTTAGGTGTTTTTGGTCGTTGGTGTATGGATTAGATATAAAGGATATGTAATTTTGTTTTCATGTAAATAAGTCATGAATGATTATTCATATTTTTGTAATTTTATGAGATATTTCATGCTAGTTGCCAAATGATGGTTCCCACATGTGTTAGGTGACTCACATGGGCTGCTAAGAGCTGATCATTGGAGTGTATATACCAATAGTACATACCTCTAAAAGCTGTGTATTGTACGAGTACGAATACGGGTGCATACGAGTAGAATTGTTGATGAAACTGAACGAGGATGTAATTGTAAGCATTTTTGTTAAGTAGAAGTATTTTGATAAGTGTATTGAAGTCTTTCAAAAGTGTATTAATACATATTAAAACACTACATGTATATACATTTTAACTGAGTCGTTAAGTCATCGTTAGTCGTTACATGTAAGTGTTGTTTTGAAACCTTTAGGTTAACGATCTTGTTAAATGTTGTTAACCCAATGTTTATAATATCAAATGAGATTTTAAATTATTATATTATCATGATATTATCATGTATGAATATCTCTTAATATGATATATATACATTAAATGTCTTTACAACGATAATCGTTACATATATGTCTCGTTTAAAAATCATTAAGTTAGTAGTCTTGTTTTTACATATGTAGTTCATTGTTAATATACTTAATGATATGTTTACTTATCATAGTATCATGTTAACTATATATATATCCATATATATGTCATCATATAGTTTTTACAAGTTTTAACGTTCGTGAATCACCGGTCAACTTGGGTGGTCAATTGTCTATATGAAACATATTTCAATTAATCAAGTCTTAACAAGTTTGATTGCTTAACATGTTGGAAACATTTAATCATGTAAATATCAATCTCAATTAATATATATAAACATGGAAAAGTTCGGGTCACTACAAACATCACCCAAGTGCCGTCTACAGAGACTCTGGTGGCTCGGCCAAACCATTAACCACCAGCTGATCGGACTGGGGCTTACCAGAAGTTCCTCCACCACCGTATGTATATACATAATCCATACGCGATGGACGCATCATTCACATATATATACACCACGGCTGTCTAGGCTACCACAGAGGAACCCAACCCGCAGGTTGATCTCTCCTACCGAGGCTACCACACAAAAGGGACGCACTGGGCTCCAGCAGACAAGCATCAACTAACATGCAGTCATCACAAGGAACTAACTAACCACAACAATAAGTATATCTAACAAGCATGACAATCATAATATAACATGCTTCTATATACTATATTCTCCAGTTAGTCCCACTCACCAAATACCAGCAAACGAGAAGGTATTCAGCTATCTAATCACTGAACCTTCTCTTTCTCCTTTTCTCCTGAGAAAAACATATACACAAGTTAGTTTCTATCCGATAGCACAAAACAGCACAATACTGAAATTTTTGTCAGAAAAAGTATCTGCTAAAAATTTTCTGTTTAACACTTTCAAAATTTACATCATAAACACCAAAATACAAACGGGCAGCATAACGGCTAGAAATCGACACTTAGTAAAATTTTCACTGTCTAAGACCATCGGTCGATGGTCCCATCCATCGGCCGATCGTCAACACACCATCGGTCGATGGTCTCCCCCAATCGGTCGATTGTCAAAATTACATCTGCTGGTCAGAAGTCATACACCATCGGCTGATGGTCTTGTCCACCGGCCGATCGTCCCTCACCATCGGTCGATGGTCAACGACCATCGTCCGAAGGTAGTTCATCAGTTGCGACAGCAGCATAGTGACAGGTTTCACCCAAAATCGACCAATTCTTGCTCTAAAGCTCGATTATGACCTCAAAACTGACCAAATCAAAGACACTATACATTAAGAAACATCAACCCACAAGATTTGGACTCAAACAACATCAAATCTAACCACTTTGACCCAAAATACACACTTTATAAAAACTAACACAAAAACCCCATTTTCTTGAAGATTAAAGCATGAAAACTTGTGATTCTTACCTTGAAAGAATCAGTGAATCACAAGGAACACAAAGATGTAAATGATTCGAGCTCTAAAACAAGGATTAGAAATTAGGGTTTGATGTAGGTGAGAAGATGAAGAACGGGTTGTTTTTGGGAAAAGTCTAGAAAATGCAAGAAGGGGATAGACATCAGTCTATTATTTGGGATTAAATCCCATACTGTGTAATTCACGGGTATTTATCAATTATCTGATATCTTTCGTACATCATTTGGCAACCCAAACGAAGTCCAAATTAAATAAACAAACATGTTTTGTGACCCTTGTCACAAACTGGTCCTAACCACATCATTAATTAATCATAAACATTAAATAAAAATAAAAGATATAATAACACAATACTAACTTAAGGGCAATTTAGTAATCTTACAGCTAGGCCCGATTGAGGATGTTACATTATTTGTGTCAAAAACTTGTGGGTTTATGTTTATTGATGTTAAGTGTATCTGATTTGGTCAGTTTAGAGGCGAGAAACAAGCTCTAGAGCATCAATTGGTGATTTTGGTGTGAAACCCGTCAGTTTCTGCTGCTGCTGCACGAAGAACACAACCCTACGGTTACAGCTTGCAACCGCACGTGTATATGGTGCAACCGTACGGGTGCATGTGCAACCGTACAGATGCAGTGGTGTTGGTGAAACCGGTAAGAAGTGTGCAACCGTACGGATGGATGATGCAACCATACGGATGAACTCGCAACCGTACGGTTGCATGTGCAACCGTACGGATGCAGATCAGATCAGTAGTTGTTATTTAATTTAGCTGTTTCCTAGCCTTTATGCTATCCACGTGACTTATGATTATCAGGATGTAAATTCTGAAAATGCATAAGTGTTAGGTGGACTTTTAGCAGCGCTTTTTGTGACTGATTTTCTGTACTGTGCTGTTTTGTGTTAACAGACAGAAACTAACTTGATTTGCCTTATGTTCAGGTGATAAGGATAAGGAAGCCGCTCAGTGATAGATTATCTGAGCTTATTGCTGGTATTCGGTGAGTGGGTCTATCTCCGGATAGAGTATTAAGTAGCTGGCACGCTACTTGTTCAGACTCTTTATTATTATGTTTATGCCTTGTATAATTGCCATGTGTAGTTAGATATTGTCATGCTAGTTAGGACGATTGCAATACTGAATATCTGTGATATTATGTGTGCACTGTTAGTTGGACACCAACCGAGGCGGCAAGGTTGGGAACCCACCGAGGCGGCAAGGTAGGGTTGATGTGAGGTCGGTTGTGGTAGCCTGGCTGGGTTATGGTGTTACTGATTATTCAGTATAGCATAGAAGGACGCATGTATTGCGTCTGGACGGTTATGCAGTGGAGTCAGTAAAGCGGACTATCGGTAGACTGTAGCTTGATCAACTAAGTCTTGTGCTCGTACAACCCGCCGATCCTCATATTGTCAGTTGTTGTTATATGCTAGTTCGGGACGTTAGCATATCTGTGACCTTTGCATGTTTAGTTGCTTATGCTTGATCTGTTAGATAGTATCCATTCACTTAGTAGTTGTGCTAATTCCCCCACATTTCCACCCTTGCAGGTTTAGGTACTGCTGTTTAGGATGGGAGTTGCGGACGGGTTTGAAGACATGTTTGACTATGTGATTAACTCTGATGTTTTCAATTTTAATGATGTTTTCACGTAACACCGATGTTTTGGAATATTGTAATAACATTAACTAAGTTGATTTGTTAACTAAGGTTTGTAAGTATTAACCAAGGTTATTTTAGTAACTAAATGTACTTCCGCTGTGATTAAAAAAAAATCAAGGTGTTACAAACGGTATACCACGATCAGACACAAATAAAAAAAAGTGACCATCAAGAGTGTACAACACTCGCCACACAATCACCAATCGACAACTTGATCATCAAAAGTAAGATCAATCGACATCACTCGCCACGTCACATTCGATCGCTAACGAACATCGTATCACTAGCTAATATATATTGACACGCCTTGTCAATTTCGCCAATCGTACAATTTGCATTATGGTCTCATCACCATATACTTGGTTAACTATACACAGTCAACCCAAGTCAACACACATCTCTAGACTATACCTATAAGGCTAGTCGATCATCAAGTGAACTAACTCGAATTTGCTAGTCACTATACCGTATGGATAAGTCAAATCGTCAATCCATTTCACGTCCACGCTCTTTCGGCCTCGATTACTCAACGAGTAGTGCAACATCGCGCACTGCTACACTATAGTGAATCCTAACGGATAACACTATCCATCAACACACGCTAGCAAACTAATAGCATATCATACGAACAATATAGTATGCTACACTACAACACTCAACCATGGTTAACCAAAATTCAAAAGGGAACGATTCTCACGAATGAATCGTTAGCCATGCAGACGCCACTAGTATGCATCACTAGTCCCATGGGTGGTATCGAACGCCCGAACTTATGCCCACCTGTTACTCTCCATGTGGTATCGATAACCCCAACTTAAAACTCACATTTAACGCCACACACACAAATGAGGATAGGGTATCGAACGCCCGAACTTAAAACCCGTATCCTACACATTACTCATGATAATAAGGTATCGACGCTCTAACTTTAAACCCTTATTACATAAAGAGTGCAATGTGGTATCGATCGCCCGAACTTTAAACCCACATTCCACCCACACACACAAGTAAATAAATTATATATATACACGTATAATTACACCACTAACTAGGACACTATCGCCTCCAATGTCCTACAGGTCTCACTCGAGCGAGCTTAACGACCCTTACGCCATAACAAAGAACGCCTAAGCAACAAAGACTCATGCAGAAGTCGAGGCGTCAAACAAGCAACACACTCTACCGAGTGCAAATCAAAATCACAATAGTAGGCCGACCACCCGCTACTATTATCTCCAACGGAGAATAAAATTTAGCTAAAGCCTACACTTACACTGCATTTAACACCAAAGTACATTATACAAAAACAACATAAATGTACCTCATCGTCTCCTCATGACGTTCGCCGTCCCTAGCGCGGGACACTCCGCTTTGTGATGCCCTTTTTCGAGACAATTAAAACACACAACATCACCATCACCCGATGCATTGTGCTTTTAGTTCTCTTACTCGGAGCGCCATACGAGTCAACCGTTCTCTTACTCGGAACATTATTGATCCGCTCCCAAGGATATGGCTCAAAACCCTTAGCCAAGGCAAATAGCTCGGCAAACGATTTCACTTGCCCAAGGCTTATCTTCCCACGTAACTCATCGTTTAAAGCCTTACGGAAATCTTGCATCAACAGCCTTTCGTTATTTACGTACTCGGGGTAAAATCGCGCCTTAGATATAAAGGTAGCCCGTAGAGTATTTAGGTCCATAGACCCTTGTCTCAACACGTGTATCTCCTCACGCATTCTTGTCAAGTCGGCTTGCTTTCAGAATTCTTCAAATAATTCTTTCTTAAAATCTCCCCATGACAAACTCATGAACGGTTCCTCACCGACCGTATCAATTTTACCATCCAACCAATCTTTAGCACCATCTCGCAACAAACTAGTAGCGATTCTCGTTTTCTTGTCCGGAGGACACTCACTTGTACGAAAACATCCTTCGATAGCCGAGATCCAACGAGTACTCACTAACGAATCCGGTTCTCCATGATACATAGGAGGTTTAGTCGCTCGAAACTCCTTGTAACTAAACTCCTTTTTACCGTTACCCCGAGGCTCGATAAGCCTTCTTTCGAACTCTTCTCGAATCGTTTTCACTTGCTTTGCAACCTTGGCTTCAATCCTAGTCGCAAACTCATCGTTGTTATTTCATTCTCACTCAATGCACCTCGTCCTGTCGCCATTCTAAAGAATGCAAGAAACCGATTAAACACAAACGAAAAATCAACCATACGCACCAAATCGCCCCATCTTGCTCGACACTCATCGTACATCACTTGTAGACACGATCTGCACCCTTAATAAGGTTTACAAGTCCTTATTACGCACGCACTTCATACAAACTCATTAGTACAACGACCATCTTGCTCAATGACAAATACAACGCAATAATAAGCACATGCAAAAATAAGTGCAACACAAACACCATCCTAGTTAGTTAACCTACACACTAAGGCACTAACTAAATTCCCGTCCGACCCGTACTCCTACAAGTCCCGCAACAATTAAGCGCACACAAAAGTCCAAGTCTAGGCACCTATCTCAAGTCGCCTAAATCCCTTAGACCATGCTCTGATACCACTTGTAACAACCCAACCCGTCGATTTCCGGCCCATAAAAATTTTCCTTTTTAATATACATCAAATAACACTGTAGGTCCCATTACACAATTTCCAAAACGTATTTGTTATCACATTACGTCTAACGACTTTAATAAAATGTACATTACATAATTAAATCATAAACCGGGTTATACTCATGACCCATTTGACTAAACCAACATACGTCACATAACCCGACTAGTTACTTAACACAAAATCGAGCATGTAGATTGGGACTACGCTAGCCAATCCTAAATCGAGTCCAAAAGCAAGATCTTCTAAAGCAACCTAGCCAAGATCTCTAATCCCCACGCTTACCCGAGCCGCCATCACGCGAACCTATAAAAATATCAACAACGAGAGGGTAAGCTAACGCTTAGTGAATGTAAAGATACTATACACATACATATGCATAAAGTGACTACGCATCACCAAGCACAAAAGTAAACACATACCACCTCCGCATGGTAAACAAGCTACAAAATAGCACATACACAAAGTAGCTACACGCTACGTAATCACCAAGCTAACGCCACAAGATTAGCTACACCACAACAATAAGTATATATGCATATACAATAAATATAATCAACAACATCAATAAGGTTAAACCCTTAACCTAAATCACATGAAGGTTGGCCGAACTTCACGCGCCTAAGTGAATCCGAACTTCACGCGACTCACTACCCGAATCATCTCCACGACAAATGCTAGAAAAACCCATCGCCAAAGGGGTTTATTCAACACGCTAGCTAATCACAACATCAAGGGTAGTAACCCAAAACGCATAAGCGTATCTGATGTGTGCAGGGTAGTATACGAAATAGTTATATTTTTATTACTGATTTACTATTAAATACGATACAATTTTACACAAGTTATTTATTTATTTATAGAGTGGATATACCTAAAGCTTGCTACAACACTATAGGCAGTGTACCTAATCGTAAAGTAGTGTAGTTTTTAGTAAGTCCGGTTCGTTCCGCAAGGAGCTAGCTGAGTTTAACGCTATATTTATTTTAAACTATATTTGTATCAATATATATATAAGTAATATTATTATTATTATTATTATTATTATTATTATTATTATTATTATTATTATTATTATTATTATTATAAAAGGGGGGTTTTTACCGTTTAGTGACCGGTTTGTCGATTTTATGTCTTAAGTCACAATTAAAACCTAATGTAAAATATGAAATATTAATACAACTTAATTTAAAGCGTAAAGTAAATGATGATAAATAAAAGTGCGATAATTAAGAGTGCGATAAATAAAATGACGATAAATAAAATTGCAATAATTAAAAGTACGATGAGATATAAAATAAAGGACTTATGCTTATTTAAACTTCCATAATCATGATGTTTAACGTGTTGATTTTAGTTTATTACCATGGGTTAATTGTCCTTTATCCTGGATTATTCGATATGTCCATCTGGTTTTGTACATAATAGTTGATCAGTCATAATTATAAAGTGCAAGAGTCTTCGTCAAATTAACCTTATACCCGAAGTCAAATATTCCAACTAATTGGGGATTTGAACTGTAACAAGGTCTTAATACTTTGTTTAATGAATACACCAGGTTATCGACTGCGTGTGATCCAAGGTTTTAATACTTTGTTAAAAATTACACCAATTACCCTTGAATGTAATTCACCCCTATTTTAATGAGTCCAGTGACTATTAATCCATCCCCATGTCCGGTCAAATGAACAATAATTCGTATTTATAAATATCCCGCCCACCGTACCCGATTAAGCGTATGTGGTTATATATAGATACGTCAAATTGTAACCTTTATATTAAATTAACGAGGTATCATTTAGTTAATATAAAGCCCATTACTAGCCCATAGTCTAATTTCCACAAGTGTCGATCTTTTGTCCAAACCCCAATTATGGTACAAAGCCCAATAACTCCGTCTTTAATATTTAGCCCAACATCACGATTACTTCGATTAGACATTAATTTAAAAAGGTTGAACATAACTTACAATGAGTATTAATCGCGTAGTGTTACAAGGACAGAATTTCGACTTACAAACTTAAAACACTCGCCACTATAACCTTATTATTATTAACTTAAAATTAAAATTAAAATTAAAATTATAAATATAAATATATTGAGAGAGTGTAAGATATATGATATGGTGTACATAATTTGGCAGAAAATGTTGCAATTTATAGGACTTGGCCTCACTTTAGCTGCCATGCGATCGCATGGATTTTGTGCTTCCAGGCCATTCGATCGCATGGCCTTCTGATCCAGCTCACAATCACTTGTCTTCTTGTTTGCCGACATTTTTATTTAATATATATAATATATATATAATTTTATGAATTATTTATATATTATATTATATTCATGTGCATAGTTGACGTGTAATTTTAGGCCCGTTGCGTCACGCGTTGATAGTTGGTTCAAGTCCCGGTTTCAGATTTTCGAACGTCCTTTCGTACGATTTAATATCTTGTAATTTGCGTTTTGCGGCTCGTACTTTTGTAACTTTTAGATGTTTCTCATCAATAAATTGAACCACTTGGATTGTACTTTGTACTTTTTAGCTTTTTGGTCGTTTGCGTCTTCAAATTGTCGAATCTGTCTATTATCTTCACCTTTTATTATTTAAAAGAATATCACTTGTAAATAGAACAATTGCAACCAAAAGCTTGTCTTTCTTGAAGGATAATGCTATGAAATATATGTTCGTTTTTAGCATTATCAAATATTCCCACACTTGAGCGTTGCTTGTCCTCAAGCAATATAGAACTTGAATATAACTTTACTAGAATCACTTCTTTATTCTTCACACTTTGTACATCAGTAATTTTAATACGGCGGTATGAACAATGGTAGTAACGATGTGGTTTACAGTCCCACATGACTATAAAAATTTAGATCCTTTTAGGAAATTGGATCTTTATAAAAACATTTGATCTTTTGAAAATTCAATCTAGCTTTTACCCTAGATAAGTTTTCCGGAATAACCCTTCACCGGTGTTTGCAAAATGTTTTTGTGGTTTTTGTGGGTTTCAGATTTGAAAATTTTAGCTCAAAACTTATGGTTTTGTGTCACCCACTTGCTAACATTGTATTAGGAAAGCAACACATCCAATATACTTGCTCCGTATATTACCATTCGGTAAACTACCATCCGGTTGTAAAGGAAAGCGTTGAACAAGCAACTGTTAAGGCAATGTCTAATGACATTCTTTTGATTATGGTCTATAACGTGTCAGATGCAATTACTATCCTTTGTAGGAGCAATAGTAAAGATCACCCTATAATTTTTCGGTCTGGCACAAGGTCCTGTCTTCGACCATGCTATGCAACCACCGTTCTTACGGTTGACACCCGATTTGGTTCAGGGGACCTAATGAATTCCAGGTGAATTCCTAGGATTTTACATTCAATGGTAATGAACGCATTGAAAATGGGTTTTCAGAAAACAAATCGGTTTGTAATTTTGATCAAAATATTTTCTCGTTCAAGCTCGAGTTTAGATATCATCGAATTCCATGAGTTTGTAATTCTCAATCTTTAAGGTCAATCTCAAGGATTGAGTAATATCAGTCTTAAAAGTCGATTTTTGATCTTTAAGGAAATTATCCTTTCTGGGGATCTGATTCATTAGTCTTATATGCTAATTTGCACGGTGCCTCCCCATTGTACGAGACAGATCCTCTCATGGTTAGGATAAGTCTGACCACTTGGAGACCCTGTTTGATGCTGAGGTCCGTGGATTTCCAGCTGATTTTCGAGAAAACTTTTCAAGGTTTTTCGTAGACTCTACAACTGGTCTAGACGACAACTTCCTGACCTAAATCAAGAAGCGCGTGTCTTTTTCTCGAAAGACTGTACTTCCTTATAAATTATATTTATATTACAATAAACTGGGTAAAACTGATTAATATCGTCCAAAACAAAAGTATCTTCACTTATTTGTACAAAAATATGTGATATATATTTTAAATAACTTGGTAAATTTTTTCCACACTTGGCTTTTATTTTTATTTCTTTGCCTTTTTATTCTCCTCTATTCCATTTTAAATGAATTCAAGCATTTTGAGTTGTTTCTCAATTTATGTCCTTTCTAAGGTAACAATAATTTGGGTATTAACACCTAGTTTTATCGTTCATAAATATGTATAAACATGATTTTGAGTTCATTTAGTTAAAAAATTTTAAAAATTTTACTAGAAGTGGATAGTCAGTATATAAGACTCTAGCTGTTCTTTATTATCAGAGAGCACTAGATTCTAATACAACTACTGCGTTACTAGTAAAGTTTAACGGTGGCTATTAAACCAAGTGTATAAGTCAAATTATTTTTTAAAACTGAAAGAA
Organism: Rutidosis leptorrhynchoides; assembly: GCF_046630445.1. NCBI lineage: Eukaryota > Viridiplantae > Streptophyta > Magnoliopsida > Asterales > Asteraceae > Rutidosis > Rutidosis leptorrhynchoides. Next base: position 491,335,893 of record NC_092335.1, read on the forward strand.
TTTAATCCCTTCCCACACTTAAGATCTTGCAATGCCCTCATTTGCAAGAAATCAGTAGCAATTTAAATTATTGAGGGTGATTAACGTAGAATAATGATTAAATTTTATCAAAGTTTCCAAACATATTGTTGTTTGTGTTGAATGATAAATGGTGCACATCATTTGTTCATTCCTGCAGTTGTTATATCACATTTATTTTGCATCTTGTCGTCAAAATTAGTTGCTTTTGTTGAACTTAATGTCAGTCTTTAAAAATGCGTTGTTTTACCCTGTTGTGTACATGAGATAAAATACAAACAATACAAATATAAACATGCATGGTAATTTGAAATGGGACTTAATATCCCACTTTCAAATTACAAAAATGAAATATTAGTACACAATAATAAAAATGCTAAACATTACATAAAAGTACCAAAATGTTAAATGTTTAACATAAATAGATAAAAATAATAAAAGATAAGAAATCACCAATGGAACACTATTGATTTGGATAGGGGTTCCAGTTCATATCATCGCTCGGGTTCCATGGTTAGTGGTAGGTGTTCTGGTAGGCTTGGTTTGGGTCGTACAGGTCAAAGGGTGGTCGCATGTCGATATGATGTGCTGGATAAAAAGCAGGCCGAGTCGGGATGTAGTTATGTGGTACATGATATGATAGCTAGCTCATGATTTAGTGCTGATGAACTTACCAGTTATCGTGTTGGCATCGCCTGGAAGTCTCATACGCATTCGCGGCTTGCCACTGCTCATACTGACGATGCCTATCCTCATTACTCATTTCCACCTCATCTATACGCTGGAAAACGTCAGTAAAACTATCCCTAATGACATCCCTGATGTCATCTGCTTCCTCCATCTCCTCATCCGAATCCCTCTCTACCTGTGGATGGGTGCCATGATATGGTATTGGCATATTGTGCCTCCGTTTTAGTACCTTTGCACCCTGATAAACCTGCAAACCTATAGTATCGATTTGTTCCTCAACCACCATCATTGGACCCCCGTGTTCCCTATCTACACCTAAATACTCTCCAATGAGAGTAACAAAAATGCCTCCTCCTATTATTCCCCTGTCCTGTATACCTTCCACAACTTTGGACAAATAAAACCCAACACAGTAGGGAATATTAACAAAGCCTCTAGTGTCTCGAATGCACTTAAGGTAAAATAAATCGTTTAGAGTAATTTTCTCCTTGTTTTTACCTCTTTGTGTCATCGAGTTAGCTAAAAATCTTTGTATTATACGAAGCCCTGCTTTGTTAATATCTAAATAGGAGTGTCTTCCTGCCCGTGTAAACACATCAAAATTTGACATACGCCTCCATATGGCGTTAGCGTCAAAATCTCTATCTACCCTCTCACCGTGATAAATTAAAGCTGTACAATCAGGTGATAATAATTTAGTGGGGGTGTAAATCTGTAAAGCTCTAGCCATGTCTATCATAGACATCCTGTACATCCTACCCCCAAGTAAAAACCTAAGAAAAGTCTTATCATCTAACCTATCTACATCCTAATTTAAGGCTATAGTACTCATTAGCTCAACACACCACTCCTTATATACAGGCCTACAAGTGGTAAATAAACGTTCCCAATTAGTAAAAGAAGAGCTGCCATACCTTTGGATTAGATGCTGCCTAACTGAGTTAGCTAGGTGGACCCTTACCAAAGGCTCCCAATCTATTACCCTTGGTACCTATACATTTTTGGTCCAAAGCTTAAATTTGTTACTTTGGTACGTCAGGTAATCTCTCCAACTTCTATCAAACCTTAGATTGGGGTGTAACTCCTGTTCATGAATTCTTGAGTGTTCTATTACATGGTGAACGGGAAATACTACGTAGGCGGTAAAAAATTGTGGCTCCGGCTCATAGTATGGCATGTGTTGATCATAATGTTGTTGTTGTTCAGGTTGTTGTTCCGGTTGCATCTCTAGCTGTGGTTCTTGCTCAGCTCGTCCAGACGATGATGCGCCGTCAGTCTCTGTATCTCTCTACAAAACACATTAAACACAAAATTTTGTGTATCCAAATAATGCATTAGTGTTAGCAAAATAGCAGATTAGGACAATTTCAGAAACATGTTTAATAAAAATTAAACTTATACACATTTTCACAATTTTAACAATTCTACACTTTTTCAAATAAGCAGATATGAAAATGCATATAGTGTTCCTAAGTATTCAACTCAAATAACATGTTAAAATAACCATTACTAGCAATTAAACAAGTTTCAAATGGCAATTACATCAATTTAATCAAGTTCATAAATTTTAGACTTAAAAAGTCCACTTTAATGTTCAAAAATCATGTTTAGGATCAAAGTTTGGATCATTTAGCTACCTAAACATGTTACACAACTTAATTTAGCAATAATTCATAACAAAAATCGGCCATAACCTGTTTATATCAAAAAGCCCCAAATTGCTCAAGAACACAAACCCTAGATTTCTAAAAATGTTGAAGTTTAAGGCTTCAAATTATGACAAATAGCATCAATCTAGGTAATACAAGCATAATATACTAACAATTTAACTCTAATTACACTAGAAATTATCAAAATGAAATTAGGTAAAAATTACTCAAGAACACACAAAAATACGAATTTAAGAGTGTTTTAGGGGTGAAATCGTTACCCTCATTGAAAAGGTTCTTGCAAAGTATCTCCTCATTGTGATTTTAGTGAAGATTTGGTGAAATTTGGTGAAAAATTGATGAATTTAGGGGTGTTTGTGTGTGTTTGCTCGTGATATGTGTGTGTGTTTTGTGAAGACAGAGAAAGAAGCAGCTTGCTGGACTTTGTATTCTGTCCAGTTTTTTGTGGTCCAAGCGACCGCATGGTTTTACAAGGTAAACCCCATGCGATCGCATGGGGTGTAATTCTTTTTTTTTGTTTTTTTTATGTTTTTGGCATACTTTAAATCAATAAGATTAAAAATAATGATAATAAAATTTCTCGTCCCGCCCTCGGGTAAAGCAATTTTGGTTCCATAACCTAGTCTTCAACTTACGACGAATTTTAGAAATCAATTTTTAACTTAATGAAATAAAGTAAATTTTGTTTTTTTTAAAAAAAAAATTCACACCAAACTTAAATTTAAAATGCATAAAATTTAAAATTCATATAAATATCATTAATATTTTTTTACATTAATTTTACAAACTTATATTGAAAATATTAATTTTTAAAATATGTAAAAACTTAAATATATTGGTTTTAAAAATTTACAACAATAATTTAATATTAATTTAAAAATAAGGTAAAAATAATTAAAAATCTTTTTGGTTTTTTTTTATCCCACTTTAATCAATCAAATATTATCAAAAATATACGCCCCTCTTTTGGGTAAAGTAATTTCGGCTATTTTACCTAGTTTTACTCCTGACGAATTTTTGAAATATTTTGAATTGATTGATTAAAGATATTTATACCTTATGAATAAACGGTAAATTTTGCAGTGATGTAATAAATTTTTGTATGATATCAATAATTTCAGTTTCGCATACCTAATTTTATTGAATATCAATTTAATACTTTATAGCGAACGATTCAGCGTTTATTATCAAAAGGGTAAAAGCAATAAATAAAACAAATAAAAACTGTACATACTTACCTGTGAGATACAATTCTCAGAGACCTGCTTTAGCCGACTCATAGGAGAGTCGTGTGATTTGGTTTTCCATAGCTACATAAGTGTAACCTCGATTTTTTAATAACTTTTCTTCTAAACATATGAACGGTCCTTCTCTGCATAAAGTAACGAACTCGGTATTTGAATATGTTTGATTGTTTGAACATTTACCTTCATGTGACCATTTTCCGCATTTATGACATCTTTCAAGGTGTCGTGCTCTTCTTTTTGTTGCGGATTTTGATTTTCCTTTACCAAAATGTATCTTATGATGATTCTTCCTGAGTTCTTTCCTCACTTCGTCCATTTTTCCTTTTATGAATGATACCAGTTCACTCGGGAAGATGTTATTATTACGTTTAGTAATCATAGCGTGTAGTAGTAGACCATGGTTCAGATCAAAGGAATTCTTCATCTCGTAAAACCTAAAAGAAATAAAAATTCAGAATGGAGGGAGAAGACTAGTTCTTTAGGGTCTGCTAGGGAAAGACCATTCGGATTCCATTCTCGGAAACTACACGAAAACAGAAAATCTAACTCTAGATAGCATTATATTATCCTTTAAAACATTTGAATCTCCCCACACTTAGTTAGCTGAGGTATCGAAATTGTGATTAACTTCATTATTAACTTCAATTGGAACATCAACAACTTGCATATCTCTGACTTTTGCTTCAAGCCATTTGTTAATTTCCTCTGTAACATTCACAAATTCAATTAACATCGCCTTTTCTTTAAGTGACAAATTAGATACTAATCGATTACATAACTTAAAGTTCCCCTTAATCCTAGCATCTTGAATCCATTTATAAAGATTCTACGTTGCACTGTTAAAAACGAGTTCATCTAATTCTGTATCAACAATGGGGTTCTTTGTTATCAGGTCATCATTGGATGTTGCTTCATCTTCCCCATACTTAGGTGTTTTTATTGGTTCAACAGTTTTGGTTGGTGGAGATCTAAACTTTCGATTCACAAAGGTGACCGATTTATCACCATGCCTAAGTGTCATTCTACCTTCTCTTACATCAAAGAACGCCTCGGTGGTTGCTAAAAACGGGCGACCTAAAATTAGAGGAATATCAAGGTCTTCCTTTATATTAATAACTATGAAGTTTGCAATAAAGGTCAAACTTCCCACTTTAACAAGTAAATTATTGGCTATTCCAACCGGGTGTTTAATGGTTTGATCAAATAATTGAACACCTATTCTGGTTGGTCTTAATTTACCCACACCTAACCTTTTGTATAAGGAAAGAGGCATAACGTTTGCACTTGCTCCTAAATCTGCAAGCCCATTATACATAGCACCATCATTAAGCAAGCAAGAAATGATAAATTTACCTGGGTCTCCTACTTTAGTAAGTAGAGTTGGTTTGTTAACCTTTTCCGGGTGATCTTTTCTTGGTTCTTTCACTTCTACTTGAACTTCTTGTTCACAATTTTTTTCATTTCTTGGAATGGGAGGTTTATATAGAAATTCTTCTTCATCGCTCCAATTTGAAGTCTCCCCGTCTTCCAATTTTGGTTTTTCATATGTCGTTGACAACATATTTATGTTTTCATTCTCAGGGTTTTCTTGGTTGGTGAAATTATGATTAACTTCATTGTCAACTTCCATCGGACCATGTATGTAATGTTTAACTCTGTGACCATTAACTATAAATTCAATCCCATTTGAATTTATTAACTCTACTGTTCCGTACGGGAAAACTCTTTTGACTATAAATGGTCCAGACCATCTTGATTTCAACTTTCCAGGAAATAGCTTGAATCGTGAATTGAAAAGAAGAACTCTGTCTCCTTCCTTAAATTCTTTTGAACTTCTGATTCTTTTATCATGCCATTTATTCGTTCTTTCCTTATAGATTAACGAATTTTCATATGCATCATTTCTCAATTCTTCTAATTCGTTTAGTTGACTTAACCGTAAGCGTCCAGCTTCATGCAAATCAAGATTACATGTCTTCAAAGCCCAAAATGCTTTGTGCTTAATTTCTACTCGAAGGAGGCATCCTTTTCCGTAAACAAGTTTAAAAGGTGTGGTTCTAATTGGAGTTCTGTAGGCTGTTCTAAAAGCCCAGAGTGCATCCTCCAATTTCATGGACCATTCCTTCGGATTTGATCCTACGGTCTTTTCTAGAATACGTTTTAAAGCTCGGTTGGTATTTTTAACTTGTCCACTTGTTTGTGGATGATAAGCGGTTGAGATTTTATGAGTTACTCCATATCTTTTGAGAACTTTCTCAAGTTGATTATTACAAAAATGAGTACCCCGATCACTTATTAAAGCTTTCGGTGTTCCAAACCTTGCAAAAAGACGTTTTAAAAAGTTGACTACAACTCGTGCATCGTTAGTTGGGAGAGCTTGTGCTTCCGCCCATTTAGATACATAATCAATGGCAACGAGAATGTAGAGATTATTATGAGATTTTGGAAATTGACCCATAAAGTCAATACCCCAAACGTCAAAATACTTCACATACTTGAATGACATTTTGTGGCATTTCATCACGTTGACTTATTTTTCTGCCCCTTTGACATGTATCACAGGATTTACAAAGAAGGTGTGCGTCTTTGAAAATTGTAGGCCAATAGAATCCAGCGTCGTAGACTTTTTTTGCTGTGAGTTGAGGCCCATAATGCCCTCCTGTTGGTCCTGTGTGACAATGGTTTAAGATTTGACTAGCTTCATCCCTGAATACGCATCGGCGTATTATTCCATCGGGACAACTTTTAAATAAATGTGGATCTTCCCAAAAATAGTGTTTTATATCACTAAAGAATTTCTTTCATTTTTGGTACGACAACCCTTTTTTAAGGAATCCACATACTAAGTAGTTTGCATAGTCTGCAAACCATGGAATTTCATTATAATCGATCTTCAAAAGATATTCATCAGGAAAGTTATCTTGTATGTTCGATTCATTTAGAACTTCTAATTCGGGATTTTCAAGACGAGAAAGATGATCAGCGGCGAAATTTTCTGCTCCCTTTTTGTCTCGGATTTCAATATCAAACTCTTGTAAGAGTAAGATCCAACGAATTAATCGTGGTTTGGCATCTTGTTTCGAAAATAGGTATCCAAGAGCAGAATGGTCGGTATAGACCACCGTTTTGGCTAGAACGAGATATGAATGAAATTTGTCAAAAGCAAAGACAATAGCAAGGAGTTCTTTTTCAGTAGTTGTGTAATTCGTTTGTGCTCCTTGTAACGTCTTACTTGCGTAATAGATAGGTTGAAATCGTTTTTCAATCATTTGTCCTAAAACGGCTCCCATTGCAAAATCACTTGCATCGCACATGAGTTCAAATGGTAGATTCCAATTTGGAGTTATCATGATCGGCGCATTATTGAGTTTTTCTTTAAGAATATTAAAAGATTTGATGCATTCATCCGAAAAGATGAATGGAGCATCCTTTTCTAGGAGTTTATTCATAGGAGTGGCAATTTTAGAAAAATCTTTTATGAAACGTCGGTAAAAACCGGCATGCCCTAGAAAACTCCTAACTCCTCTAACATTGGTGGGATGTGGAAGCTTAGCAATTACATCTACTTTAGCTCTATCTACTTCAATTCCTTCTTTTGAAATTTTATGACCAAGAATGATGCCTTCTTTAACCATGTGTTAGGACCCCGAAGTTGTATAGTGTTAATGTGAAATAAGCTTAATTTAAGGTTCCTTAGAAGACGGCTATATAAGGAACCTAAGTAGTCCTAATTAGATAGCTATTGCATTGTAACCAAGTTCTAGAAGCTGTGGAATGTAATTGTACCGATTCTCTCTAATACCGAGTCTCATACTTACATACCGAATCTCTCTTTATCTTATCATTTCTCTCAATCAAAACATGACCTGACCTATCATTTGGTATCAGAGGTTCCAGGAAGTGATTCTACATCACTATATCGATCCAGAGATTGTAGATTACATAATCTGAATACTCTCGGTATTTTGAATCACATTCGGTATTATCGAATTTGATAATCTGACTTTCAGATTCTTGTGATAAGTTCAGCGAAGGTACATTAGGTGTTTTAGAAAGAGTTTCGATCAACATTACAGCTTTTTAACTTCAATTATGGAGAATCAAGTTAATTTTTAGAGTTTGTGGCTAAAACTCTCGGTATTGCTTAATTCAAGCTTGATTCTGGATTTTTGTGAAGATTTAAGGTTTCAGTTGTGTTCGTGAGGTGTTAAATCACATTTCTGACGGTTCAATTTCTTCAATTCATCAAGTTTTAAAGATTTGATCAACACTCGGTATCGTAACTGTCATACCGAGTCTGCTTCATTACTTAAATTCATCTTAAGTGTTGCAGATTGTGGTGTGATTGTGATTCTATCACATTCGGTTTGATTATACGCAGCTACTTGGTGTGATTTGAGAAAGGATTCTATCATATTTCTAAGTTTTAAACTTAGACTCGGTATTGTCAACTGCTACAGTTGACATTCGGTATCCTATACATTCGGTATCTTTGATATTTTGTGTGATACTAACGTGTTTCCTTGTGCAGCAAGGTTACAGAATGTAATTCAAAAGGATTGAATTGAGTTTGAACTTCAAATTCATACAGAATCTGACTACCGAATCAAATACAGAATCTGAGTTTCTGTATCACTTAATCCATTGTTTTAAGTGGTTATAGGCTACAATTCTTGTGATTACCGAATCTATACTGAATCTGGGTGTGTCTCTTGTATTTCTGATCAGTTTCTTTTACAGAATCTGATATACAGAATCTTTACCGAATCTGCTACAGTACCGAATTTTCTACAGTACCGAATCTGACACAGAATCTGACATTCTGATCAGATTGTTGTGATTTTTCATCTTAGATTTGTGTAATACAGAATCTTTACCGAATCTACCTCATTTTCAAGATGTCTACTCAAGATACTTTGATCATTGGATCAGATTCTCGTCCTCCAGTGTTGTTTTATGGAAAGTACACTCAGTGGCTTCACCGTATCACTCAGTACATAGACTATAAGGGTGAGAAAGCAAAGTACATTTGGCCTTCTCTGAGAGATGGTCCAGTTGTTGATTATCATCCTGATACTGGCATGCCAATTCCTGTCTATGAACTTTCTGGTGATAAGCGTGAAAGAGCTCAGGATGACATAGAGGCAAAGAATATTGTTATGCAAGCTATCCCGTATGAATTGTTTGAAAATGTTGATAGCAACACAACAGCAAAAGATATATGGGATGAGATCAAACGACAGCAAGAAGGTCATGACATGTCAGACGTTACTAAATTGAATAAGGCTCTGGGATTCTATGAAGATTTCAAGCAGGAAACTGATGAACCACTCAAGGATACCTATCGTCATTTCAATGGTGTTCTCAATGAGTTCAAAAGGTGCAAGATCATAAAAGTAAATGCTGAAGTCAACATGAAGTTTCTCAAAAAGCTCAATGCTGATTGGCTTCCTTATGGAACCATTGTTCGATCTACTAAAGAGATTGACAAGTTGACTATTCATGAGCTTGTTGGAGTTCTTATTCATTACCAACCTGAAGTATCTAAACTTCAAGAAGGAAGGAAAGAGTCTTCTCCGGGCGATCCACTTGCCCTAATTTCCAAAAAGAAGAGCAAATCATTGACGTCTTCCAAAAGCTTGTCCAAGAAAGTACTTGTAGAAGAATCAACTGATTTAGAAGATTTGAATCTTTCTGATGTTGATGATTCTCACCTTGAATTAGTCAAGATGGCAACCATGTTCACAAAAGCCTTGAACAAACACAAGTTTAAAGGCAAATCAAGCAATCAACGCAAAAACTCGTCATCTTCCTCAGCTGATCAATCTAAACAACAGCGTGCTGATGATTCCAAGAAGGAAGATTCAATTTGTTTCAATTGTGGCAAAGCTGGTCATTATTCTCGTGAGTGCAAGATGCCTAAGAAGAAGGACGAAACTTACTACAAGAAGAAAATGTTGATGGCTAAGATTGTGGAAACTGGGGGAGAGCTAAAACCGGTTGATGATACTTGGTTTAACTGGACTGACGATTCAGATTCAGAGGTGGAACATGCAAATGTTTGCAAGGTGACAAAGCTCATCAAAGCTAAGGAAGCAATGGAGAATTCTGACTCAACATCCGATGATGATGAGGTACAATCAACTGAAATCTCACCTGATTTTATAAAAATGAAAAATGTCTTGCTGAAGAATCTGGTCTCAATGTCAAAAGAAGTCAAAGGCTTAAAATCTGAAAACAAGGTTTTAAAAGATAAAATCAAAACGAATGAGACCAGACCTTCCTCATCCAAATTGCAAACGGATGTGCAACAATTGACTCTCCAACTCAACTCTACGGAAACTGAGTTGGAAGTTCTAAAAAAGACAATTCATCCAATTAAAGTTGAAAGAACTGATTATTGTTTAAAATCGGAACGACTTGCAGAAAAAGTTCAATTTTTAGAAAAAGATCTTTCTGATTTGAAAAACCAACATGAAACCACACTTTCAAAACTAAACAAGAAAATTGTTCAATTAGAAAACACCATAATTGAAAAGAACACTGAAATTTCTTTATTGTCAAAAGAATCTTTTCAAATGAAAGCTCAACTTGCTCGATATGAGGAAAAACTCTATTGAACAGAGCAATCCAAAGCTATCATGGATATGGAACTTTTAAAACAAACGATTTTCATGAATAGACCAAAAACGATTCATGGTGAAAAGTGGGGGTTGGGTACGAAGATCCGAAAATTTTGGGAGATGCTTCCAAAAAGATTCCAGGATTATATCATTCTGATTATTTTCAAGCCGGTTTACCATCGCATTTTGTACATGCTTCTGATGCTGATTTTGATGATATTATTGTAAATCGTAAATCTAGGAAATACCATCAAATTAGCTTAATGTATGAAAAAATCAATGCTAAGATAGGTAAATCGAATCCTGATTTCTTGAAAAATCTTGTTGAAACTGAAAAAAACATGCAACGTGAAGATTATGTGCCTAAGCGTAGACTGGTTTATATCCCAACACTCATGCTAGAGAAATACATTTTAATACTTGAGAATGAAGTGTTTAACAAACCTAGTTCTAGCATTACTGCAATATATGAGGTGTTTGATGAACCAATTTTTGATGTGAAACCAATTCTACCAACTTTACCTGCATGTCCAGATGATGTTTTCCGTGAAGACCTAGCACATGAACTAACTATCTTCTTTGAGACAGATTTTCTAGGTCAAAATTCTTTAGATGAAAAAGTAGAACCTCAGGATGAACCGAACATTGAACCTTTGATAGATTTTGAAAGTCAACTTGATCCTTTGCATGATTATTACTTGCATTTGCCTGCTGTACGTAATTTGAATCATATAGTAGCTCAACTAGAACAGGAGAATATTAACTTGCAACTTAAGTGCCAATCATTAGAACAAATGCTTGCTTTGTGTGATAAATTGCCTTCACTGCCTAAGAAAGAATGTACTTATGCTTTTAAGGAGGGTGAAGTGATAGTTTCTGCTGAAGAATTATGTCTTGAGATTAAAAGCTTAAAACAAAAGATAATTCAAATGAAACAGGCTAACACACTTAAGAAAACGTCTAATGTTGCAACCAATGTGCTTGAATGTACTGATGGGATTACTAAGAAGGGGAGGGGAACAACAACATCTAAGGATGTAAAACCCATTACTATTCTTAAAAATCCTCTACGTTCTCAATTTGGCAATCATGGTTCCAAAGTTGTTTCTACAACTCAGTATATTGTTAAAAAGGTTCATTCTCCAAATGGTTCTGTGTTAACTGAAAAGATTCTTATGATTCCTATGACAAAAACTTCAAAAGCGAGTCTTTTAAAGAAATCAGTTAAGTCCACAACACACACAAGTTCTAAACCTGATTTAAGTGAGTATGATGCAAAAGAACTTACAATCAAATTGGAAATTCTGCAAAATCAGTCATCTCATGTGTCAACTGAAAAGTTTGGACGTCTAACTAACAAAGGTGTTTCTCGTGTCACAGGTCATAATCCAAACTTGAATTACAAATCTGTATGGGTTCCTAAGTCCACGACTAAGAAAGTAGCAACCAAACCAAAGCAATCTGCTAGTCGGCCTAGGAAATCATCTCATGTTTTTCAATTTTTGTCTGTGAACAAAACATCTACTTGGAATAAATTGTGTGTTAAGACTTCTGATAATGATGTAAAGATTGATATTGCGTATGATGCTTCATGTAATGTGGTTTTAAATGATGCTTTATTGTCTAAACTGCATGATGCTTTACGTGATTATTTCATCATTGATCCAAAGTTTGTTGTTAATCAAAAGTTTATTGCTGGTACTAACCGAAAAGGACCCAAGAAACTTTGGGTACCTAAACTCTAGGGAATTTACATTTACAGGGTTTCGACATATGTGTTTGGTATATCGATTCTGGCTGTTCTCGACACATGACGGGCGATAAATCCTTGCTTGTCAACTTCACTGACAAATTCCTAGGAACGGTTACATTCGGAAATGATGAGATTGCAGCAATAAAGGGTTACGGAGATTTTGTGCAAAATGGCATAACAATCAAACGGGTTTCATATGTTGAGGGTTTGGGGTGCAGTTTATTTAGTGTGAGCCAATTCTGCGATGGAGATCTCAAAGTTTTGTTTGAACGTCGACAATGCTCGGTGCAATCCACCGAAGGGAATGATCTTCTTGTTGGTAAACGTTGTGATTCACTATATACTATTGACCTCAATGATGCACCATCACATGCAACCATGTGTTTGGCCACTCGTTCTACCAAAGAAAATTCATGGTTATGGCATCATCGGATGTCACACCTGAATTACAAGGGTATCAATCGATTAGTCTCTAAAGATTTAATTGATGGTATTCCAACCTTTCAATATGATAAGCATCATGTGTGTCCATCATGTGCGATGGGTAAGCTAAAACGGACTAATCATCCGCTTAAGCAAAACCCCAGTACTTCATCGTCTTTGCAATTATTGCATATGGACTTATGTGGACCCATGCTTATTTCTAGCCTCGGTGGCAAGAAACATGTGCTTGTCATTGTTGATGACTATACCCGGTTTACATGGATTTTTCTTTTGCGAACTAAGTCAGAAACCCCCGCCATTATCATTGAATTCATTAAAAAGATTCAACGCTCTTTTAACAAACATGTTAAGAGCATCAGAACTGATAATGGGATGGAATTTAAGAATGACCCGCTTGATAGTTATTTGAAAGACCAAGGCATTGAACATCAGTTTTCTGCTGCTCGGACCCCCCAACAAAATGGAGTAGTCGAACGACGTAATGGTACGTTGTGCGAAGCAGCACAAACGATGCTTGCATACTCCAAATTACCTCCAAAAATGTGGGGGGAGGCCATTTCAACTGCATGCTATACCCAAAATTGTTGTATTGTAAACAAACGTTTTGATAAAACTCCATATGAGTTATTATATGGTAGACGCCCGAATGTCAAATATTTCCGTGTTTTTGGTTGTATATGCTATGTGCTTAACGATTTTGACAGCCCCGGAAAGTTTGATCCTCATGGCGATCAGGCCATATTTCTTGGTTATTCCTCGAACAAAGTTGCTTATCGTGTTTATCATAAGCGGACAAAGATGATTAAAGAGAGCATTAACGTCAAGTTCGATGAATTTTCGGGAATGGCTTTTGAACAACTCAGTTCAAAACCCGATCCTAACCTGGCTACAACTTCTTCTGCGCAAAACTCAATTTTCTCGAAGAAGGGTGTTCCTACGGTTACATCAGAGGAACTGGATATCTTGTTTGATAGTCTTTATACTCCTCAACGAGATTCAAATGTTCAAGCCGTACCGGTTACACCATCACAGTCAACTACTGTGGAGACTCTTCAAAGTCTTTTTGATGAAGATTCAACACCAACTGATTCACCTGTTGCTTCTTCATCCTCCCTCCAACCTCCTGTTATTAATAATCTTGAACAAGATCAAGATTCATCATTTGATACAACTCCAGCTGTTTCTCCAGATACTCTATTGAATCCATTAGATACTGTTACATCAGATCAAGCAGATCAAGGCTCAACATCAACAACGGTTGATGTTCCGATAGATACAATTGATGTACAATCTCTTCCACACACCCGATGGACTAAAAGTCATCCAATAGATCTTATTATTGGTGACGCATCTGCTCCAGTTTCAACTCGAAGGGCTACTCAGAATATGTGTCTATTCACATCCTTTCTTAGTAAGATTGAACCAACAATGGTTGTTCAAGCTTTACTAGATCTATACTAGGTAGTTGCAATGCAAGACGAGATCAATCAATTTAAACGATTGAAAGTATGGCGATTAGTTCCAAGACCAACGGGTCAACAACCAATAGGGGTTAAGTGGATTTTCAAGAACAAGAAGGATTCTGATGGAATTGTGGTTCGAAATAAGGCACGTCTTGTGGCCAAAGGATATTGACAATAAGAGGGCATTGATTATGATGAAACGTTTGCTCCGGTTGCTAGGATTGAAGCAATTCATCTTTTCCTTGTATTTGCTTCTCATATGAAGTTCACGGTGTTTCAAATGGATGTCAAAACTGCTTTTCAGAATGGTTATCTTTAAGAGGAAGTCTATGTTGATCAACCAGAAGGCTTTGTCGATCCCATTCATCCAAACCACGTTTACTACTTGGAGAAAGCTTTATATGGTCTGAAGCAAGCACCGCGTGCATGGTACGAGACCGTCACAAAGTATTTACTGGACAATGGCTTCTCTCGTGGAACGATTGATACAACGTTATTCATCCGTAAAAACCACGGTCACATTCTCTTGGTTCAAATTTACGTTGATGATATTATTTTTGGTTCCACGTCCCCGGCCTTATGCAAAGAATTTGGTGACCTTATGGCCAGCAAATTCGAAATGAGCATGCTTGACCAGTTAACTTTCTTCTTGGGGTTACAAGTAAAATAATTACCAAATGGGATTTTTATCAGTCAAACAAAGTATATCAATGATATGCTAAAACGTTTTAAAATGACTGCTTTAAAACCAATGACAACCCCAATGAGGACTTTACTGGATGCTGATACTAATGGGGAACCCTTTGATATTACGCTTTATCGAAGCATGGTTGGTTCTTTAATGTATCTGACTGCGAGTCGACCAGACATTACACTTGCCGTAACTGTCTGTGACTGCTTTCAGTCCAACCCTAAGAAATCTCACTCCAAAGCGGTTGTTAGGATTTTTCAATACCTTAAAGGTACACCTAACTTTGGGATCTGGTATCCTCATGGATCCGATTTCAATCTCACTGCTTATACTGATGCGGATCATGGTGGTTGCCATGTTGATAGAAAGAGCACATCTGGATCAATTCAGATGTTGGGGAATAGACTAGTTGGTTGGTCATCCAAAAAGCATAACTGTGTGTCTTTATCAACAGCTGAGTCTGAGTACATTGCTGCTGCTCACTGTTGCTTACAAGTTTTGTGGATGCAAACTCAACTCTTAGACTATGGCTTTAAGATTTCTAAGACCCCGATCTATTGTGATTCACAAAGTGCTATTGCAATAACAAGTAACCCGGTTCAGCATTCTAAAACTAAACACATAGATATTCGTTATCATTTCATTAAGGACCATGTAGAGAAAGGGGATATAGAGTTATACTTTGTGCCTACTAAAGTGCAATTAGCTGACATGTTCACTAAACCTTTAGATGAACTTAGGCTAAATTTCTTGATCAAAGAGATTGGCATGGTAGAGTATAGTGCTTGATATTCCTTAGATCTGTTGGAACTTATTTTTGGGATCTCGTGTTTAGGGGGAGTAGATACTTTCTAGGGGGAGCCACTAAGTTTCAGTGCTTTAGATAATTTTTCTTTAAGGGACTGCCTTTAGATTAATGATAACTTCCTAGATATATTTGTTCAATGGTTACGCAAGGGGGAAGTAACTCATTGATATCCTATTTCAAGGGGGAGTTAATTCATTTTCTTGGGAATATAATCAAAATGCTGATTTACTTTCTTGTATATCACATTTTGAGGGGGAGAAAACGGGAGAAAATGAGAAAATAATTCAAAAATATTGTTTTTCAAAAGTGAATTCAAAATTTCTTTGTTTTTATCTGACATAATTTGCTATGGCTTGTATACATCTCAGTATGCAACCCGTGTCAACAATTGGTATCACTGAAGATTTGTATTTTGTATAAAATTCAAACTTCTTTTAAGTACAAATCTTATTTTAGAAAATTCATAAAAATTGGAAAAGATAAAATCCAAAAATATTTAAATTTTACTGAATAAATGCTATTTTTAGCATTTTACCGAATCTGACAACCAACAGTACAGATTCGGTAAGTTCAAAGTTTTCAGAAATTGTCTCAGAATTGTTTTTCATGAAAAAATTGAAATGGATTTCAAGAGGAAAAATCAATTTGTCAAAATTTGGAGTTAAATTGTTAAATTTTTGAAAAATTGGACTGTATTCGGTATTTTAGGCCCATTCTGTAAAGCCCATTCGGTATTTTACTTTCGGTATCTATAAAAGAAGAGTCAAAGTTAAACATTACTCTCTTACTGTTATTAATCACCTACCGAGTCTGTTGATTATACCGAATCTTCCTAATTCTACCGAGTCCGTCATTCTGTTTCTTCAAATTCTTGGTAATTGTTCATTTTAATCAATGTTTAAGATATATAATTGTAGATCTGAGATAATTAAGTTTTTATCAACCAGAAAAGATCAAAATAATTGGATTATGACCTTTAATTTTTGAAATCTTGTTGATTATACCGAGTCTGGGTCGATTTCAATTAATCTTTGATTAAACTCAATTGATTTGGAAAATCAACATGAAATCTTGTCTAATCTGAGTTAAATTGACTGATCTATTATTTGACCGAGTCTGATTACATGTTTAATTGCTTATTTGATGAATTCTGTATCTACCGAATGTGTTCTTATCCTGATATCGAGTTTTTTCATACAATTAACTTGTTAATATACTTGTAATTGAATGGTTAATTGATCATGGTTGTGATATTACTTGATATATGATAGAATATGCATGTTTGAGTGACTTTCTGTTAATTGTTAAAGATACTGAATCTGGTTTTCTTTCTTGATATCGAGTCTGAAATTTGGTACCTTGAAATTTTCTGATTTTTATCTTCAAACACTTAACATGTTTATTCTATATCTTTCTGATATGAAAACTCAAGCTTATTTGGTTACAGAATCTAAAGTTTTCATAACTACCGAATCTGCTTGAAATGTGTTTAAAAATTGACTAAGTGTTGTTCTGAGTCCTTGTGTTATATAATTGACTTTGCATGATGATTTTGTACTAAGATGAATATCATATGAATGTCATGGTTGTCAATTATTTGTTCATATTTGAGAATAAAAGACTTTTATATTCTTGAAAAATCATAAAAATCTTAAAATTTAAAAATATAAAAAGGATTTCAAAGGCAAATAAGAATAGAGATATATGCTTTTTGTTAAATATCTTGTGGTCTTCTATTTCTTATTTATACAGCTAAATTGCGAACAATCACTTCATCAACTCTGAAACCAGCATACCCTGCAACTACTGGACAGCAATTCTAGAGAGGCACACACTGTGGCCTGCTCTCAATACTACTGCCAGTGTAGCTGTAACAGATCTGGAGTTACTTAACAGAACAATTAGGTTTGTGGAAGCTACACAACCTACTACTGAAAATCCAGAGGGAACTCAAGCTCGTTTTGAATTTCAACTAAGAGGAGTTCAAGGGAGGAGGAGTTTCACTAAAGCTGATTTCAGGAGGGTCTTCAGACTTCCTCTTGTATAGAATGCTCCTGCTTTTCCTGTTACTCAGCAAATGATGACTTCTGTCTTTGATCTTGGTTATGTTGGAGCTACCAACATTCCACCAGCTAAGTTTCAGAAGAAATATCTGCACTCAAGGTGGTATGTGATCTTCTCAATCATCAACAGATGCTTGCTGATGACAAGGAGTGGATCTAATAGCTTGACTGTGCCAATGCTGAAAGTATTCTACTCTTTCATAAGAGTAGAGGCTCCTGACTATGCTGAGCTTTTATGGGATCTGGTTCAAGCTCAAGTTGATAAGCCAAGGGGTTCATACATCCCTTGCGAAAGGTTTTTCTGTATCTTTATCCATGATGCTATAAATGCTTGCAGAAATGCAAATATATTTGTACCAGGTACACATGGATTACAGATGAAAAGGTTTGGAGAGCTGAAGATGAACACCCCTATGATGTCTGATAATCAATTCACTGCGCCAATTCCAAATTGGCTAGTGAGGCTAGCTGAACCCCAAGATGCTCGTATGCGTTCTTATTTTCAGGCTGTAGGAATACCTCTTCCGAACCCGGTACAACAAGAACAAGTTGAACCTGCCGTGGTTCCAGCCCCAGAGGTTGTAGAGGAACCTGTAGTTCAACCATCCGGGCCAGCTAATCCTCCATTTAGGGTGAACCTCAAACGATCTAGGGTAGCACACCAAGCTCAACCCGTGAGGATCAGGGAACCTAGTCAACTAGGATTGAACCAACCCTTTCCACAACACCCAAAGTAAGCAGTGACACTTCAGCAACAGCATCTGAATCATCTCCTAAACATTCTCCTAAGAGAACTCGATACATGCCTGATGAGATGATTCAAACTCCGCCAACCTGTGACGACCCGTCCTTATCTACCTGGATGAAGTCATCAACATTTGGTCCCATTGCGATGATCGACTCCAAGTAATGTCCTTAAAATGAGCAAATGCACAGCGGAAGACTTAATTCGTACCTGAGAATAAACATGCTTAAAAGTGTCAACCGAAAGGTTGGTGAGTTCATAGGTTTATCATAACAATCTTTTCAATATATTAATAGACCACAAGATTTCATTATTTATAAACATAATACACTCGCAAGTGTATGTAAAACATTCTAAGTGGTTGAGCACTTGGTAACCATACTTAACATTTAATCACGTCGCATATTCCCTTTATTATGAAATCTCACTACACCGTACCAAGTGTAGTCACCGAAACGAAGTACTGTGCAACCGTTGAATACTGGTCGTCCAGTCCGGTTGGGGTTGTCAGGCCCGATAGATCTATCAACAGGATTCGCGTTTACAATACCACATGTAAATAGTAGTTACCAAGCTACAGGGAAGTATGCCAGTGGTACAACTCAACGTAGAATATATTTTTAAGTACTTGTGTCTATTTCGTAAACATTTATAAAAGCAGCGCATGTATTCTCAGCCCAAAAAATATATATTGCAAAAGCAATTAAAAATGGAGCAAATGAAACTCACCTAATGTATTTTGTAGTAAAAATACATATGACGGCATTGAACAACTGAACAATGCAGGGTTGCCCTCGGATTCACGAACCTATATCATGTGTATATATATTAATACACATAATTGTATCTGAATAAGTATATATATTATTATTAGTGATGTACTTGTTATATTTATTAATTTATAATTTTATAATTTTATTAATTATTTATATATTTTTGTTTTATATAAAGAATTATTAATATAGTTAAGTTATGTAATTTAAATATATTTTTATGTCTATAATCTTTATTTTAATAAATATAATCTTAACAACATCATTTAATACTTTTATTTTCATAGTTACTATTATTTTAATAATAGTGATATAGATAATACTTGATAATAATAATAATAATAATAATAATAATAATAATAATAATAATAATAATAATAATAGTTTTAATGATAACAAAATAATAATTTTTGTAAAACTGATAATAATGATAATATCAATAATATTTTTGTTGTTAATAATAATAATGATACTAGTAATTATAAAAATATACAAATATAAATTTTAAAGAAAATACTAATAAATTTTATTACTTTCATATTAATGATAGTAATAATAATAATCCTAATCATATTAATAATAATAACAGTTATACTATTAGTAAAATGATAAAGTTATATTTTAAATGATATTAGTAACAACATTACTAGCAATGCAAATTTATATTTGTATCTATAATAGTAATAAATGAATTTCTACCATAATACTTATATATGTACTAATAATCTTAGTAATTATAATACTAATAATAATAACAATAATGACAATAATAATAATAATCATAATCTTCATAATACTTGGTACTAATAATATTAACCATAATAATTCTAATACCTAATACTAATAATAATAATAATAATAATAATAATAATAATAATAATAATAATAATAATAATAATAATAATAATAATAATAATAATAATAATAATAATAATAATAATAATAATAATAATCATAATAATAACAACAACAATAATAATAATAATAATAATAATAATAATAATAATAATAATAATAATAATAATAATAATAATAATAATAATAATAATAATAATAATAATAATAATAATAATAATAATAATAATAATAATAATAATAATAATAATAATAATAATACAAATGGGATCTACCTTACAAGCCTTTTCTAAAAAAATTGCCATCACCGGGACTCGAACCCGCGACCTCATGGTCCCCGACAATACCTCTAACCAATGTACTGAATTTGTTTTTCTATTTTTATTACAGGATTATTTTTATTTAAGTCGACTACTTCTATTTCCTTCTTCCTCTTCATTGAAACATCGACCAGAACCATTTATCCAACAAATCAATCAATTACTAACCAATTTAGGTTCCTTAACAATAACAGAAACGAACCTTAGTAGTTAAATGAATTAATTAAAACAGAAGAATGGATTTGGAGTTAATAACAAACCCTGTTATGAACACATTCAAACTCAATTCGATTTTTAAAATTTAGGACGTTTGAGATCTTGATTATAACATGAAAGTAATCTCATTTCACCTTTAGAAACTTTCTGGAATTTTAATTTAACTTAAAACGTACAAACGATCTCTAATTTTCATCAAGAACACTCGATTTGAGTTTTGGACCAAAACTTTGACTCTCAAAATTAGGATTCGTTATTTGGAATTGAAAACCAAATCTTTGCAGAGAGATTAAGTAAAACATTCCTAACAAAGCTACATTTATACATTTTGCAAATTTGACTCGGATTCGTGGTTTTGAAATTACGAAACATGAACAGGGTGAGTCCCTGGGTTTCTTAAAAAAAAATTTGTTTTACTACTTTAAGATAGATAAATGGAATATATAATTTATATTGGATAACAGAAGGTTGATTGAATTGTTTAACATGAGAATGAATTGTTTTATAATACAACAAGAGGTCGACAAAATTTTCTTCATCAGGTACAGGAATTTGGGAAAAAAATATAAAGAAGAAAATGATTGATAACAGATTTGGATTGTTCTGTGATGGAATATTTGATTTGTACGAGTTCATAACAAGAGAATAAATCAACTGCAGCTAGATTACGACTGAAACAGAATTTTTGTACTTCACTTTTCATTTACCTGTATTTTATCATTATATATATATATATATATATATATATATATATATATATATATATATATATATATATATATATATATATATATATATATATATATATATATTTATATATCTATAATTATATATATATATAAATCTTGTATCCTGTAAACTTATATGTATCTGTATATAATCTGCTATTCTAGATTTCATATACCTGCATCTATATCCATAGTAGTATATCTATTATATCCATATATTTATTATATATCAGTAGAATTATATTTTGTATTTATATATTTATTTAATTGAATATCTGTATTTATTTATATATATCTAACTGAAAGTGTTCGTATAGTTATATATATATGTATATTAAATATATTAGGAAACATAATAATAATAATATTAATTATATAAACAGCAATATTAATAATAATAATGATGAAACTAATAATGATAATAATAACAATATCAATAATATATATCAAATTTTTCATATTCATATATCTATATTTTATATGATGATATTAGTTATTCAAATATTCATATTAATGTTTATAATGTAATTATTGTTAATATAACAATTTTATTCAAACTTGTAATTTATATTACAATTTATAAATTTTATCCTAATTACTAATCATATAATATATATTATAACTTATATTAAATATTTATAATTTAACATATATATAGTATTACTTATGTTCAGATTTCATATATATAAATATGTATATATATATATATACATCAACCTATTTACCATGTATTTTATCTTTACATCAATAATTCCAATTGATTGGAGTGCATTTTGTTAATTCAAGATAACATATATGTAAACTTGTATCTATATTTATATCTATATATTTATTTACAACTAATTGTTCGTGAATCGTCAGCACAGTCATAGGTCAATTGAATATATATGAAACAGTTCAAGAATTTCGTGACGCAACATTACAGACTTTACTTATCGTGTCGAAACATATAAAGATTAAGTTTAAATTTGGTCAGAAATTCCCGGGTCATCACAGTACCTACCCGTTAAAGAAATTTCGTCCCGAAATTTGAGTGAAGTGGTCATGGCTAACAATAAAAATGTTTTCCTGACGAATATGAGTCGATAAATAGAATTTTATCATCATTGAGTAATATGGATAAAATAATTCGATTATTCGAAGAGTACGAATGAAGCTATCACTAAATAGTGAAATGAGAAAGGCAAGTTTCATCATAATTTTCGACTAGTCATGGTTGTATTCCGGAATTCAAGGGATTTAAAAGAAAATCTTTGGAAATCTATAAGATCTGATTCTTCGGCGAATAAGGAAATCAGGATCTCTCTAATTAAATGCGAGATCTCCCTTGATTTCTTTATCAGACCTTTCACTATAAATTAACTTCTTCCGTTCCATTACTTTTACCACTTCTATATTCAATCTCCAATTTTAAAAGATTGTGAAAATGCTTAATCCAGTTCTGATCCTTGTCCTCATCCTTACTCTTGCAATAATCATTCTCCTTTTCCAACTTCCAACAGAGGAATCTGCTTTCTTCTACTTTACCCTTGGGGTTATAGTGTTTTTAATTCTCCCGTGTCTTTATGTTGCGATAAACATTGATATACACGGTTTGTAATTTATGTGTTGTTATCGGGTTTTATGTCCTCTCTTATGTTTCGGAGCTCTTTGCCTTTTTATTCTCTTCTCGACCTCTAATAAAGCGAGTAACGGTCCAGAATTCGTAAGTATGGAGTTTCGAATGAACTTAATGTTCTAAACAAGGAAGAACGTAATAGCACGATTTGATTTGTCAAATTACCAGAATCACTGAGAATAGAACTATCAAGAATATATTTTCTTGATATGTTTAGAAGTTAAGCAGAATGAAAGAGTTATGTAACATGACACATGATAATGGTATGATCTACTGTGAATCATCACGTCTCATTAGAAACTCAGCATGACTTACTGTAATATAATCACGTTGGCCAAGCGCCATTATATTATACTAACTCATGCTTCAGTTCCCAACACTTCTCCACAATTCATTCATAATTTATACTTAGATTTTACAGAAGTTTCCAATATAATGGAATACAGAAAACACGAAGAGGTAGATAATTTCGGACGAGAGTATTTATGAAAATATCCTCAGAAATATCGAAGATATTTATGATGATATTTTGAAGTTTCTAAGTTCGAAGGTTGATGAAGAAAGATTTTTCATAAGATTTTAACATGACTTCGGAACAAGATATTCTCTAAAGATTTCGGTGGATCCAGAATTATCTGGATTCTTTGAATATAGGATTTGGTCCTTGTATTTGTCCTTGATCTCCTTCATGTTAGCTCAATCCGTTTTTCAGTTCTAACTTTTCTTAGCTTTTCCAACATACCATTCTTATTGTCAAGCTTTTGGCCATTAAGACCATCTATAGCTTTCGCTGCTTCGTCAGCATTTTCAAAGTTAACGGATCTGGTTCATCGGTTATAAAATCGAGGTATTTTCAGGAGAATTGTGTTTTTATATGATTAAACGCTGATGGTAATATGGTAGAATATAAAAGGTTCCCCAGTAACAATAAAGAGTATGCATATATATCAAGGTTATAATAAGGTTATTTCGGATGAAAAGTCGAAGTTGACTTGCAGGAGCTGTGACAAAATTTGCTACTTTGAAAGGGATTACCAAATTATTTTGGTAATAATAACGCCAAAGGAATTAGCACAGCTACGTTTTAAACGTTTACTCAGTTTTTGAGGGTTTTTCAGGTGAAATACTATATGCATAAATCTTTCCTTCCGTAGATGAAGTGCGGTTGGTTCATCCTCTCGATTGAGGTGTTTTCAAGAATCATGAAAGATTTGAACACGGATTGGAATCGTCAAGATACAAATGAGGTTTAAGATGAAATCAAGTGGCAAACTTGAAGAATTGTTTAGTTTCATATGTTATAATCAATATTTTAATTCATTTTAATTGTCCAAAGTTAGCAGTCCAATAGTCCAATGCATTCATATATAATTTAATATATAATATTCGAATTAATTCAATACGTATCGTGACCCGTGTACCGATCTCAATATTGATCACAACTCAAACTATATATATATATTTTGGAATCAACCTCAACCCTGTATAGCCAACTCCAACATTCACATATAGAGTGTCTATGATTGTTCCGAAATATATATATAGATGGGTCGATATGATAGGTCGAAACCTTGTATACGTGTCCCGTTATTTAAAGTGCGTAAAAGTAAATAACAGAAATTAAATGACGATAAATAAAATTGCGAGAATGTAAATTGCGAGAATGTAAATTGCGAGAAATAAAATGTAACCAGTTAGCTAGGAACAGTTAGCTAGGAACAGTTAGCGTGAATTCTTAACAAAATTTCAATTAGTTAATTCGTTTGTTTCTAACAGATTTTATTTTGTCCAATGTTTTGTTCATTATGTCACTTGTTGGATTCTGATAGGTCAAAATCCAAATATGAAATTGAATGAAAATGGTTGTTCTGCGGTGAACGGATACGTATATCTGTGGATGTAAGTAGGATAGTAAATGACTATTGAATCAGATTCGAAGAATGTACAGTGTAACTTATTAATGTGAAATCTAAATATTCCTCGGATATTACCTACCCGTTAAAATATTTTCACCATTAACAGTTTGTACAAAAGAATTTTTAATTACAATCTTTATGAAAATATACTTACATATATATTTTCTTCAGATGTAATCATGGATCTAATGAGTTAATATGATATTAATCTCATTTGCTTTACGGCTAGAATCAGAGTACATAATCTCTAAAACTTTAGAAATTACATAATCGTCATGTCGAACGAAAATTAATGAGGTAGAACGATACGTAAAGTGAAGATAATCGATGTAGAATGATATGTAGAACGAAGATCATATTCGAAGTATAGATGGTGATATTGAGGCGTGTGATGTTGAGGCTTGTGTTATTGGTGGTACCGGTGCCGATGCTGGTGGTACTGTTGGTGTCGGTGATATTGCTGAAACGGTTATGTTTTGCACCATATTCTCCAAATTGATTTCTCGATCGCGAAGTTCGTTATCTTCTTCTATTATTCCAGGATGATTGTCGGTAGGGACGAGCGAGTGAATAAGGTTCTGAATTTGAGATAGTATATAATCATGGCGAGATATTCGAGAAATTAGGGTGAAAATGGTGTTTCAAATAGGTTCGCGGGTAAGTGCATCAGGTTCTTCGCCAAGAGGAAAATGTAGTGGATGGAAGGGATCACCTTCTTCGCGTCTCCATTGGTTAAGTCGACTACGAACCCATCAGATGAATTGGGGATGGATGATTGGTTGATATTAGTAACAACATTACTAACAATGCAAATTTATATTTGTATCTATAATAGTAATAAATGAATTTCTACCATAATACTTATATATGTACTAATAATCTTAGTAATTATAATACTAATAATAATAACAATAATGACAATAATAATAATAATCATAATCTTCATAATACTTGGTATTAATAATATTAACCATAATAATTCTAATACCTAATAATAATAATAATAATAATAATAATAATAATAATAATAATAATAATAATAATAATAATAATAATAATAATAATAATAATAATAATAATAATAATAATAATAATAATAATAATAATAATAATAACAATAATAATAATAATACAAATGGGATCTACCTTACAAGCCTTTTCTAAAAAAAATTGCCATCACCGGGACTCGAACCCGCGACTTCATGTTCCCCGACAACACCTCTAACCAATGCACTGAATCTGTTTTTCTGTTTTTATTACAGGATTATTTTTATTTAAGTCGACTACTTCTGTTTCCTTCTTCCTCTTCATTGAAACATCGACCAGAACCATTTATCCAACAAATCAATCAATTACTAACCAATTTAGGTTCCTTAACAGTAACAGAAATGAACCTTAGTAGTTAAATGAATTAATTTAAACAGAAGAATGGATTTGGAGTTAATAACAGACCCTGTTATGAACACATTCAAACTCAATTCGATTTTTAAAATTTAGGACGTTTGAGATCTTGATTATAACATGAAAGTTATCTCATTTCACCTTTAGAAACTTTCTGGAATTTTAATTTAACTTAAAATGTACAAACGATCTCTAATTTTCATCAAGAACACTCGATTTGACTTTTGGACCAAAACTTTGACTCTCAAAATTAGGATTCGTTATTTGGAATTGAAAACCAAATCTTTGCAGAGAGATTAAGTAAAACATTCCTAACAAAGCTACATTTATACATTTTGTAAATTTGACTCGGATTCGTGGTTTTGAAATTACGAAACATGAACAGGGTGCGTCCCTGGGTTTCTTAAAAAAAAAAAATTTGTTTTACTACTTTAAGATAGATAAATGGAATATATAATTTATATTGGATAACAGAAGGTTGATTGAATTGTTTAACATGAGAATGAATTGTTTTATAATACAACAAGAGGTCGACAAAATTTTCTTCATCGGGTACAGGAATTTGGGAAAAAAAAATATAAAGAAGAAAATGATTGAAAACAGATTTGGATTGTTCTGTGATGGAATATTTGATTTGTGCGAGTTCATAACAAGAGAATAAATCAACTGCAGCTAGATTACGACTGAAACAGAATTTTTGTACTTCACTTTTCATTTACCTGTATTTTATCATTATATATATATATATATATATATATATATATATATATATATATATATATATATATATATATATATATATATATATATATATATATATATCTATAATTATATATATATAAATCTTGTATCCTGTAAACTTATATGTATCTGTATATAATCTGCTATTCTAGATTTCATATACCTGCATCTATATCCATAGTAGTATATCTATTATATCCATATATTTATTATATATCAGTAGAATTATATTTTGTATTTATATATTTATTTAATTGAATATATGTATTTATTTATATATATCTAACTGAAAGTGTTCGTATAGTTATATATATATGTATATTAAATATATTAGGAAACATAATAATAATAATATTAATTATATAAACAGCAATATTAATAATAATAATGATGAAACTAATAATGATAATAATAACAATATCAATAATATATATCAAATTTTTCATATTCATATATATATATTTTATATGATGATATTAGTTATTCAAATATTCATATTAATGTTTATAATGTAATTATTGTTAATATAACAATTTTATTCAAACTTGTAATTTATATTACAATTTATAAATTTTATCCTAATTACTAATCATATAATATATATTATAACTTATATTAAATATTTATAATTTAACATATATATAGTATTACTTATGTTCAGATTTCATATATATAAATATGTATATATATATATATATATATATATATATATATATATATATATATATATATATATATATATATATATATATATATATATATATATATATATACATCAACCTATTTACCATGTATTTTATCTTTGCATCAATAATTCTAATTGATTGGAGTGCATTTTGTTAATTCAAGATAACATATATGTATACTTGTATCTATATTTATATCTATATATTTATTTACAACCAATTGTTCGTGAATCGTCAGCACAGTCATAGGTCAATTGAATATATATGAAACAGTTCAAGAATTTCGTGACGCAACATTACAGACATTACTTATCGTGTCGAAACATATAAAGATTAAGTTTAAATTTGGTCAGAAATTCCCGGGTCATCACACAACCCAACGAGTAACTAGATCTAGGACTTCGTCACCCATCATCCGCCAAACAGTTACTCCAACCAATGGTGATACGGACCTAGACCAAGAGCCAATTAGGTCACCCTCACCTATCTCCGTATCACATCCAAGAATAACAGTAAGCCGTACGCTAAATGAAGCGCAAGCTTCGGTAGGCAAGAGATCTAAACGCACGGATGGTAAAAAGACCACTAAGCCCATCCAATCTAAACAGGACTTAATAATAAATCCTACAAAGCAAGGTGCTTCGGCATCTAAGGAAGTAAAGTCTTCCTCTGCAGTAAAGTCTGTGTTGACTCAATCGATTGAGGAAACTCAATCATTGAAGTCCAGAACGGCCGAAGGGGAGCCGAAAAATCTTGAAAAGGCACCCTGCGTATCGGCTGGAAATCCTCCTGTACCTCAACGTACAACAGGGTCTCAAGGTCCGACTTATCTTGATGAGGAAGATCTGCCGCGTCCCATGGAAACGAGTCAACATGACAATCCTTCGGGATATTTATCAGACTTCCAGCAGACTGTTCCCTTGGTTCATGAAAGTGATCCATTGGTTCAAACCACTTCTCTTCCGAATTCTGAATCTCAGGGTCTGGAGGAAGAGTCTTTAACTTAAAGAGATGTGCCACCTCATGGTATATCAATGATTTCAGGAGTCGGGGATAGAAATATCTCTGCGAGAACTAAACCGACGGGTAGTCCTGCTACTTTGTCAGAGTCCCATGAGACCAAAGTCATGGAGGCGGATGCTTTGAAAGAAACTTCGCCGGTGACAACTCCGGTTGTTACCCAACCTCCATCAGAAGGGGATATCACGAATCTGACTAGTAGTGTGTATTGCCCTACATATAAGAATAATACCGCACAATCATCCTTACCTTCCCTCACGGCAACTCAAACACTTCCACCAACGTCGCCTTCAATAGTTGCTGCTGATGCTGTTTTTGTTCATGGTTACACTGTTGTTTCACCAACTAGGTCACCTTCTCGAAGTTTAAATAGATATGGATTAAAGTATCTCTCTGACAATGAGGTGGAGGAGCTCTATCTTGCTGAGTTTGCTAAACGAACTGATCTTGATGAAGTTCGTGAAACTATGATGATTTATCTTGAGCAAGCAAGGATAGTGTATCCTTTATCTCCATGCAAGTCACCTGGACCAATTCACATGCCTGATCATGATGATTTCGATCCTGACAATCTTCATGAGGGGGAGAATAGACAAGGTGGTTATCGGTCCAGTGTTTTTCAAAGATCAACTTATGAAGCTGGTACATCCAATCAACAGAAGGAAAAAGATGTTGTTGATATATCTGATTCCAGTGATGAAATTGAAGAAATTTAGTGTGAAAGTTTTCTAGATGATTCGGAAAGTCAGAGAGAGGGTGATTCAGGAATGTTAATGACTATGGATTTAGCTGATCAATCAGAGAAAAAGTTAACTCAAGAGGACAATCAAAACTTTGACAACATTGAAGATATTTTGAAGGGGTCATCAAGTGTCGCCAATGAATTCAATGATCATCAATTTGTTAATTTGACATCTCCAACTGACGAATTAGGAATACACTTCGAAAAGGAGATTTTCTCTAATGGCAAAGAAGATACCACGAATCCTCCCGATTTGAATGTTCCTTTTCAAATTGTAGAGATTGTTCTTGAACGTGATGCTAATTACCAACTGAGTGAGGATGAAGAGAAAGATATTCTTCGTTCACCATTCATTGAACAACAAGCATATAGAATTTATGGTGATTCTGATCTCGTCCTTTCTGCATCAATGAGTGTTCTGGGTGCATGGAAATTTCATAAGAAACCAGAATATCTCAAAGCTTATCTGAGTGTTCGTGACAAATTCAAATTGAAGAATGAAGAGAAACTTCAAATTCAGCGGAGTTCAGAGATCAAAAGCATAAGTAAGATTTTGATGATTAATAAGGATGGAGTGAAGATGCTATTGTTTCAAGTTACAAGAATGGATGATGAGGATTACCAATTCTCAGAAGCGGATTTTGATAAACTGAAGATGGATGACATTATTTTCATTTACAACTATCTGATTAACTTGAATGAATCTGCAACAAATTATCATGCTACTGTAATGAAGGCAGTCTACAGGTTTATTCTTGATTCGATGAGATGGATGTCAGTTCATGATTTTCAGTTGGGATTGGAATCTGGACACAAAAAGCTCAGAATTAAACCACCAAATCAAGTGATTGAAGAGCTAAGATACATGTCCTTACTTGAAGTGAGCGACTGTCCATATGGATTTGTATTTGTCAATTCTCACTATACAAAGATCTTCATCAGAGTCTCAGATTTCAGAAGATACTCAGACGGAACGTTGATGTATGCTTTCAAGTACATGAGATGGAGATTGATCAATAACTGCTATTCAACTGAAGATATTGAGATTGTCAAATACATTCTCACAAGATTAAAAAGTCATCTCAAAACAAGAGTGAACATACGAAGATATGAGAATCTCAAGGGATTCAAATCCAAAGTTCACTTCAGAGGAACAAAGTTCCTTTAGATTACAAAATAGGATTATGTTGTAAAGTTCACATTTAACACTAAGGGGGAGATTGTTAGGACTCTGAAGTTGTATAGTGTTAATGTGAAATAAGCTTAATTGAAGGTTCCTTAGAAGAGGGCTATATAAGGAACCTAAGTAGTCCTAATTAGATAGCCATTACATTGTAACCGAGTTCTAGAAGCTGTGGAATGTAATTGTACCGATTCTCTCTAATACCGAGTCTCATGCTTACATACCGAATCTCTCTTTATCTTATCATTTCTCTCAATCTCAACATGATCTGACCTATTACCATGAAATGGAATTTCTCCCAATTAAGAACTAGATTTGATTGTTCGCAACTAATAAGCATTCGTTCAAGATTAACTATACATTTTTCAAAAGTATCACCGAAGACTGAAAAGTCATCCATGAAAACTTCCATGCATTCTTCTATCATGTCGTGAAAAATCGCCATCATGCACCTTTGAAAGGTTGCAGGGGCGTTGCAAAGTCCAAATGGCATGCGTTTGTAAGCAAAAGTACCATAAGGGCATGTGAATGTGGTTTTCTCTTGGTCCTCGGGTGCTATTGGAATTTGAAAGTATCCGAAGAAACCATCAAGAAAACAATAGTAACTGTTCTCGACTAATCTTTCCAATATTTGATCAATGAAAGGTAAGGGAAAGTGATCTTTTCTGGTGGCGTCATTTAATTTTCTATAATCAATACAGACACGCCATCCTGTTACAGTCCTAGTAGGAATAAGCTCATTTTTTTCATTTGTGATGACAGTCATGCCACCCTTCTTAGGTACGCATTGAACTGGGCTTACCCCTGGACTATCAGAGATTGGATAAATTAAACCTGCATCTAGCAGTTTAATAATTTCTTTCTTAACAGCATGTTGCATATTAGGATTTAGTCTTCGTTGGCGTTGCACATATGTTTTATGACCTTCTTCCATAAGGATTTTATGTGTGCAATACGAAGGACTTATGCCTTTAATGTCATGAATCTTCCATTTAATAGCTGGTTTATGAGCTTTTAGCACAGAAATGAGTTGAGACTTTTCATTTTTCGTAAGAGAAGACGATATTATTACAAGTAATTCAGATTCACCATGTAAATAATCGTATTTCAAATAGGTTGGAAGTGGCTTTAACTCTAATGTCGGTGGTTCTTCTATCGATGATTTGTATCGATATTTGTCTTCCTCTTTTAGCATTTGAAATTCTTCTGTTGTTGGTTCATATTCATTAGCCATAAGTGCAGCTAACATTTCAGCTTCATCAATTGGTTCAGTTCCTTCTCCTAAAGAACATTCTCCTGTTCCTTGTAATTCTGAAATTTCTTGTAACAATTCTGCATGTGAATCTATAGTTTGAATGTAATAACATGTATCATCTGCAGATTGTAGTTGTTGCATGGCTCTATCAATAGAAAAGGTAACACTCTCATCCTCTATACTTAGGGTCAGTTTTTTACCGAACACGTCTATTATTGGTTTAGCCGTGTTTAAGAATGGTCTTCCTAGTATGAGAGGAACTCGAGAATCTTCTTCCATGTCCAGAATAACAAAATCTACTGGAAATACTAAAGTACCAACTTTAACTAGCATGTTCTCCATTATCCCTCTAGGATATTTTACTGATCGATCGGCTAGTTGTATGCTTATTCTTGTTGGTTTCAATTCTCCAAGGTCTAGTTTAACGTATAGTGAATACGGCATTAAATTTATACTAGCACCTAAGTCTACCAATGCTTTTATTGAACTAAGACTACCCAGAAAATATGGAATTGTGAAACTTCCTGGATCAGAGAGTTTTTCTGGTAGTTTATTCAACAGTACTGCAGAACAATTAGCATTCATTGTGACAGCCGAAAGTTCTTCCATTTTCTTTCTATTTGTGATTAGATCTTTCAGAAATTTTGCATATCTAGGCATTCCTGAAATCACATCAATGAAAGGAAGGTTGACATTTATTTGTTTAAACATATCCAAGAATTTGGATTGCTCGGCTTTAAGTCTTTCTTTTCTCATTTTACTTGGGTAAGGAAGTGGTGGTTTGTATGGTTTAACATAAGGTTTAGCCTTAACTGTGTTATCTTTATTAACCTTTTCAACTACCGGTTCTTTTTCCTTATCTTGCTCATGTTGTGGTGCCTATGTAGTAGGAATAGAGTCATCAGAAATTACAGGCATTTTAGGTGGTTTAAGTGTAATACCACTTCTTGTGGTAATGGCTTTAGCTGTTTCATTCCGGGCGTTAGCATTTGTATCGCTAGGTAAACTTCCCAATTTTCTTTCACCTATCAACCTTTCTAGGTTGCTTACTTCTTGTTCCAGAATTTGGATAGAAGCTTGTTGATTTCTAAATGCTTGAGCATTTTGTTCATTAGTTTCTTTCTGAGATGTGAAAAATTGCGTTTGAGATTCAACTAGCTTCGACATCATATCTTCTAAATTTGGCTTTTTATCATCAGTTTGTGGTGGTTTATTTTGAAAAATAGGTCTTTGCTGATTGTAAGTATTGTTAGATACTTGTTGATTGCTAGGACCTTGTTGGTTGTTGTATGGAACATTTCGGTTATAATTCTGATTGTAGTTTGGTCTTGGCGGTTGATAATTACTTTGATAATTATTTCCAAGCCTTTGGTTCATGTATGAAACATTCTCTCGTTGTTCCATTATTTGTTCAATACTGAAAAAATCTTTTGTCAAATGTGGTCCTCCACACTGCTCACAACTAATTCGTATTGCGTGAATATCTTTAGTCATCTTTTCCATTCGTCTTTCGAAAGCATCTAACTTTGCAGAAATGGAATCAAAGTCATGGCTAGAATCGGCTCTAGCCGCTTTAGATGATCTAACGATGTCTTTTTCTTGATGCCACTCATGTGAGTGGGAAGCAGTGCTATCAATAATTTTGTAAGCTTCAGTTGCGGTTTTCTTCATAATGGAACCACCAGCTGCTATATCGATGTCTTTTCATGTAGTAATATCGCATCTTTGATAGAATATTTGTACTATTTGATAAGTGTCTAAACCATGCTGAGGACATCCTCTCAATAACTTTCCAAATCTTGTCCACGCCTCATATAAAGTTTCATTTTGCTTTTGCGTGAACGTAACAATTTCTCCTTGAAGTCTCATGGCTTTAGATGCCAGAAAGAATTGTTTAAGAAATTTTTCAACTAAGACATCCCATGTATCAATCGCCCCTTCAGGTAACGATTCTAACCAATCTTTAGCTTCACCCTTTAAAGTCCAGGGAAATAACATGAGATAGACCTGTTCATCCTCACCTTCTCTGATTTTGAATAGAGTACAGATCCTATTAAAGGTACGAAGATGTTCGTTTGGATCTTCCTTCGGCTCACCACTAAATTGGCATTGATTAGTTACCATGTGTAGGATTTGTCCTTTGATTTCATAATCTGGCGCATTAATGTCTGGTTGAGTAATTGCGTGACCTTGTCCAGTGCGTTTAGCCCTCATTCGGTCTTCCATACTTAGAGATTCCGGATTTTCCATGATTGAATTTGTTGAATCTGAATCACTAGAGGATTCTGACTTAATGGTTTCTTCCTCGACAATCTCTGGATGAGTGATCTGTGGTTCAGGAGGAATGATTAGTGGTTCAGGATCTCTGAATTGTCCCTGAATATCCTCCGGATTCTCAATTGTGAGGTCGGGTTCAAAAAATGGATTATCGGAAATTTGAATTGGAGTACTTGGTTGATTTGATGATTCTAAAGAAAAATCAACGGAGACAATATTGGCTAGATGTTTTGATCGAGTTACAGGTGGTGAACGTATGAAAGGTGGTGAACGTTTTGCGCGGTGCATTCATTGAATATCCTACTAGTTATAAAAGAAAAAAATTATATAATTTATCAAATTAATAGACTTTTATGATTTTGTCCACGTTTCGAATAGCTAATAGATGCAGCAGGTAGCCAGGACCCTTTAAATCGGAAGCCCACAACTCACCACTAACAAATCCAACTATTACTACGAACCAGAAAATTTTGGATGTCTATCAATTTAACCGCTTAAAATAATTTTTTCGTCGAAATTTAAAGAAGATAAAATCTATGTCCTAAAAACTAGAGCGTCAAAATGAAAAAAAAGCGCGTCAAAAAATAAGAGGTTGAAAAACAAAAGATCGGAAAATAATAATAAGAAAGTAAAGCGTCGAAACTTAAAAGCCTAGAAACTAAATGTTAAAACTTACGTCTAAAGGTATAACTTAAAAGGCACTAAAATCTATAAAATATTAAAGCGATAAGCGACGTAGTAAAATTTTAAAGCACCTAAATCTTAGTCTAAAGAAAAAGTACTTAAGGGATTTTACGGTAAAGCCTAAAAATCTAGAAATATAAAATGCTACGGCAAAAACTAAGTTTAAACTAATTACGAACGAAAAATTATAAAAGTTACAAATTAAACGTTTAAAATATACAATTTATAAAAAGATACAAAAACTGATAAAATTACTTATTTTTATAAAAGTATTATTTTTTATAAAAGTATTAATTTTATATAATCAATAAAAACTGAATATTACAAGTTATAAATTAAAACTTAAAATTAAAAACTAATTAAATAACTAAAACCTAATTAGGGTTAATAATAATAATAATAATTAAATTAAAACCTAACCCTAATCGTAGTAAACGAGGATTCAGGCATGTCACCTCAGCTCATGCGATCGCATGAGTTGAGGGTTTAAAAGCCATGCGGTCGCATGACCATGCAGGCTCAGAAAAATGCAGACTCAAAATTTGCAGGTTCAACGTTTTATTTATTTATTTTTTTTCTATACCAAATTAAAATAAGTAATATTTATAAACTTATATTTTTAAGAACTAAAAAAAATTACTTTTATACTTTAAAAAAATATATTTTCTGTTTATTTAAACACTTAAATAGATAGAAATATATTATTTTTTTATATTTTTTGTATTTTTATGTTTAAAACATCTTATATTTTTACAAAAATAGATTAAAAACTAAATATATTTTTTATAGCCTTTGCTTTCGGCGTTGTTGAGTTCTCCGGCAGCGGCGCCAAAAAAACTTGATGTGTGCAGGGAAGTATACGAAATAGTTATATTTTTATTACTAATTTACTATTAAATACGATACAATTTTACACAAGTTATTTATTTATTTATAGAGTGGATATACATAAACCTTGCTACAACACTATAGGCAGTGTACCTAATCGTAAAGTAGTGTAGTTTTTAGTAAGTCCGGTTCGTTCCGCAGGGAGCTAGCTGAGTTTAACGCTATATTTATTTTAAACTATATTTGTATCAATATATATATAAGTAATATTATTATTATTATAAAAGGGGGGGTTTTACCGTTTAGTGACCGGTTTGTCGATTTTATGTCTTCAGTTGTAGAGACCCGTCCTAATCCATCCGGACGAAGTCCATATCGATTATAAAGGATTCACAACAGTTGATTACATCGCTAGGTACTTGACCTCTATATGATACATTTTACAAACATTGCATTCGTTTTTGAAAAGACAATATTTCATTACATCGAAAGTTGACGGCATGCATACCATTTTATAATATCTAACTATAATTGACTTAATAATAATCTTGATTTACTCAACGACTCGAATGCAACGTCTTTTAAAATATGTCATGAATGACTCCAAGTAATATCTTTAAAATGAGCAATTGCACAGCGGAAGATTTCTTTAATACCTGAGAATAAACATGCTTTAAAGTGTCAACCAAAAGGTTGGTGAGTTCATTAGTTTAACATAAATAATCATTTCCATCATTTTAATAGACCACAAGATTTTCATTTTCAGTTCTCATAAATAAACGTCCCATGCATAGAAACAAAAAATATCATTAATATGGATTGAACACCTGGTAACCGATATTAACAAGATGCATATAAGAATATCCCCTATCATTCCGAGAAATCCTTCGGACATGATAAAAACAACATCGAAGTACTAAAGCATTCGGTCCTTTGGATGGGGTTCGTTAGGCCCAATAGATCTATCTTTAGGATTCGCGTCAATTAGTAGATCGGTTTACTAATTCTTAGGTTACCAAGCAAAAAGGGGCATATTCGGCTTCGATCATTCAACCATATAATGTAGTTTCGATTACTTGTGTCTATTTCGTAAAACATTTATAAAAGCAGTGCATGTATTCTCAGTCCCAAAAATATATATTGCAAAAGCATTTAAAAAGGGAGTAATGAAACTCACGCATATAATTATTGTAAAGCATTTAATAAAATATTGCATGTATTCTCAGCCCAAAAATGTAAAGAGTAAAAAAGGGAGCAAATGAAACTCAACTAATGTATTTTGTAGTAAAAATACATATAACGGCATTGAACAAAAGTAAGGTTGGCCTCGGATT
The DNA here is from genome assembly GCF_046630445.1 of Rutidosis leptorrhynchoides. Classification (NCBI taxonomy): domain Eukaryota; kingdom Viridiplantae; phylum Streptophyta; class Magnoliopsida; order Asterales; family Asteraceae; genus Rutidosis; species Rutidosis leptorrhynchoides. The sequence goes on from NC_092335.1 coordinate 491,372,685, forward strand.
CACGAACCTAAAATTTATATATATATATATATATATATATATATATATATATATATATATATATATATATATATATATATATATATATATATATATATATATATATATATTAACACATATAATGATAATCGAACAAATTATGTATTATAAGTATATTAATTGTTATTTTAGTTATGTTTTTCATTAATAACCTAATTAGTTACATTTATTAATATTTATTGTAAAAAGTATTAATATAGTTACGTTATATGTAGTTAATATGATTTTATATAATTAATAGTTATTCGATAAAATAATATTGATAATATTAGATAAAAGGTGTTTCATTCTATAATAATAATAATAATAATAATAATAATAATAATAATAATAATAATAATAATAATAATAATAATAATAATAATAATAAAAATAATAATAATAATAATAATAATAGTTATGATAATAATAATAATAAAAATGATACTTTTAATAATAATGATAGAAAAATGATAATTTAAATAATACCCTGAATAATAATAATAATAATAATAATAATAATAATAATAATAATAATAATAATAATAATAATAATAATAATAATAATAATAATAATAATAATAATAATAATAATAATAATAATAATAATAATGTTGATGATGATAACTTTCCTGAAATGATAATTTTTAATATTTTTAGTAATAAAAATAATAATAACATAACAATATTAGTAATAATAATAACTATAATGTCTAATATAATAATACTCTTACTAATAATGATATTAATAATGATTTTACTAATAATAATATTAGTGATAATATCTAATTTGGATTCTGACTTAATTATAGTTTTACTCATTTTCATATTTGTATTCATAATTTATATGTATATATAATTATAATCCTTACAATAACTCTTATCATAATACTAACAATAATAATACTAAATAATAATACTTATAACACCAATAATAACACAATTAATAATAATCTTAATAATAACAATAATAAAATTAATAGGAATAACAATAATAACAATAAACAATAATAAAATATGATAATGAGAGTTATACCCTCCTAAACGTCATCGATCATAATCGTCATTCATCATCACCATCGTCCATGATCATCATGATCTTCATTATCGTCATCATCATACTCAATTCATAATCATAAAATAAAAAAAATAAAATTAATAATAGTTATGATAAAATAATAATAATAATAATAATCATAATAATAATAATGGTAAAAGGTATACCATTATCATTATCATTATCATGTTTCATTAACATTATTAACACATACACCAAGGCATCATCATCATCATCATATCTCGGCATCATCGTCATCATCTCTCGGCATCATCATCATCATCATCATCATCATCTCTCAGCATCATCATCATCATATCTCGGCATCATCATCATCATCATCTCTCGGCATCATCATCATCATCTCTCGGCATCATCATCATCATCATATCTCGGCATCATCATCATCATCATACCTCGGCATCATCATCATTCGTTACTATCATACATCATATCATCATCATCGATGTCATCATTTCCATAATCATCGTCTTCTCTTTTCACAGTCATCATCAATATCATACACCATCGCCGTCATTATGTATCATTCATCTCATCATCTTCTTTATGTCACGAATCACCATCATCATCACTGAATGTTCATCATACCACCATGTAACATAATTATCACCATCGTAAATCGTTTCACTATTCATCGTCTCTTTCACCCGTCATCACCACATATAACCTGATCAACTTATTATCATGATCATTGAATCATCATCCTAATCATCATCTTCTTCGTATGTCTTCCACCATATTATTATATCGTAACATCATCACAACCTTGCCATCACCACCCTCGACTTCTAATCATCATCAAAACATCACGTTATCTTGTATCACTTCACATCATTATCATACGATATCATCTTTATCATCAACACAGAAACAAGTTTCGAGTAACGGTAGTAATCGGAGTTGAATGAAAACAAAAGAGAAAGAAAATAAAAAAAATGGGTTTTACATTTAGGGTGGCGTCCGGTGGTAGTTTAAGGAGGTGAGGGTGACAGTATGGTGGTTTAAGGTTGTGGTGTTCTGGTGGCAGCGAGTCTGGTGGCGGCGTCTCTCCTCCTCCTCTCTTACCGTAAACATATACATATATTACATATATATAGATATATATTATGTATTATATATAATATTTAATATTAATAATAATAATAATAATAATTAAAAAATAAAATATTAACAAGTGAATGATTGAAACACTATACAGTACGCACAAGGTTCTTCTTCTGCCGACAGTTGAGCGAGGATAGGTATATCGTGTCCATTGCTAAACAGTTAACATATAAAAGTGTTCTTAAAAATCCCAAATTTTTAGATTAAACATATTTAATTATTTCACTCAATACCTGTTTGAAACCTGATCAAAAAGGTTCGAAAATTATTTGTTTTCTGTTCCGATTTATATGTACGGAGTACAAATATTTAAACTTAAAAAGGTAAAAATACTTTTAACAAATCTAAAATCTTCGTAATCGATTTAGAGTTCAACTTTTATTTTAAAACTTCATATACATATATTAGACCTATTTTAAAATAATTAAACGTCAACCAAAAGTTACAGACATTTATAATTTAAGTTCAAAATTAATTATATTTAATATACACTATGTATATATATAAACAGTTTTAAAATATCAAGTTTAATTACTAAAACAATAATATTATATATTTTTAAACAAATAGATTCAATATCACTTTATATATTTACAAGTAATATTTATTTACATATTTATACATATATCTATATATTTTATGGTTTCCATTAATCGCATTTTACTTTATTTATTTTACAATATAAATCCTAATAATCATACTATATAATATTCTAAATTATATTTCAAATTATAAATACCTATTTAAATATATATATATATGTTATCTATTTACAAATAGTTGGTCGTGAATCGTCGAGAATGGTCTAAAGTCAAACGAATATATGAAACAGTTTGAAATATTTGTGACTCAACATTACAGACTTTGCTTATCGTGTCGGAAATATATAAAGATTAAGTTTAAATTTGGTCGGAAATTCCCGGGTCATCACAGTACCTACCCGTTAAAGAAATTTCGTCCCGAAATTTGAGTGAGGTCATCATGGCTAATAATAAAAATGTTTTCATGACGAATATGAATTGATAAATAGAGTTTTATCATCCTTGAGTAACATGGATAAAATAATTTGATTAATCGAAGAGCACGAGTGAAGCTATTCACAAAAGAATGAAATGAGAAACAAAGATTTGTTTTTAACTTTTGACGTAGTCAGGTTTGAATTCCGGAATTCAAGGGATTTCAAAGAAAATCTTCGTTATCTATAAGATCTGATTCTTCGGGTTTTAAGGAAATTAAGATCTCTTTAATTAAATACGGTGATCTGCTTCGATTACTCTGTCTGATATTTTTATTATAAATTAAACTCTTCCGTTTCATTACTCTCACCATTCCTATACTTTCCTTCTTGTTTCATACCTCCAAAAGATTCTAAAAATGCTTAATCCAGTTCCGATCCTTGTCCTCATCCTTACTATCGCAATAATCATTTTTCTTTTCCAACTTCCACCAGAGGAATCTGCTTTCTTCTACTTCGCCCTTGGGATTATATTGTTTTTAATTCTCCCGTGTCTTTATGTTGCGATAAACATTGATATACACGGTTTGTAATTTATGTGTTGTTATCGGCTTTATATTCTCCCTTATATTTTAAAGCTCTATGCTTTTGTTTTTCTCTTCCAGACTTCAAGTCAAGCGAATAATGGTTCAGAATTTGTAGATATAGAGTTTCGAATGATTATAATGTTCTAAGCATGAAGGAACGTGATAGCACGATTTGATTTTTAAATTACCAGAATCACTGAGAATAGAACTATCAAGAATATATTTTCTTGATATGTTCGGAGGTGAAGTAGAATGAACGAGTCGTGTAACATGGCACGTGATGACGTTATGATTTGTGAATCATCACGTTCCATTAGAAACTCAGCATGACTTACTGTAATATAATCACGTTGATCAAGTGTCATTATATTATACTAACTCATGCATCAATTTCCAACACTACTCCAGAAGTCATTCATAATTTAAACTCGAATTTTAAAGAAATATAGAAACTAAAATGGTTTCCTTTATGATGTAATACGGATAGCACGAAGAGATAACTAATTTCGGACAAGAAGAGTTATGAAAATATCCTCAGAAGTATCGAAGATATTTATGATGATATTTTGGGATTTCTAAGTTCGATGGTTGATGAAGAAAGATTTTACGCAAGATTTTAACATGAGTATGGAGCAAGATATTCGTTGAAGATTTCATCGGATCCAGAATTACCTGGATTCTTTGAATATAGGGTATGGTACTTGAATTTGTCGTTGGTCTCCTTCGTGGTTAGCTCAATCCGTTTTCCAGTTCCAACCTTTCTGAGCTTTTCCAACATACTATTCTTTATCATAAAACTTTCGACGATTAATGTCGTTTTACGGTTTTTCTGCTTCATTCAGCTTTTTCAACATTCAGAGTATTGATTTGTGACTGAATGTTTTTCAGAATTTCAGAATGAGAGATCATAATTCTTAGAGATAAATGTCATACATATAACTATTGATGTAGATATGCTGTGAGTTTTCAAAGTACTGATTGCTGATTCCCAGTAATTGGTATGGCAGTTCTTGTTACAAGATGCGGATGATTATATGATAGAGTTTCAATGAATAAATATAATGATTTGTCAGAGATATTTATGCCAAGAAGCAACGAGGTTGCTGGTACGTCTGCTGGTAATATGGTGGAATATAAAAGAATTCTCCGGTATCAAAAGGGTAATCGTATATATCAGGATTATAGTAAGGCTACTTCGAATGATAAGTCGAAGTTGACTTGCTGGAGCTGTGACAAAATTGGTTACTTTGAAAAAGGATCGCAAAGTTATTTTTGCTAATAAATGCCAAAGGATCTGATGCTTCTACATGTTAAACTTTTACTCAATTGTCGAGAGTCTCTCAAGTGCATAACTATATGCATAAATTTTTCCTTCCGTAGATGAAGTTCGGTTCGTTCATCCTCTCAATTGAGGTGTTTTCAAGAATCATGAAAGGTTTGAACGCATATTGTAATCGTCAAGATACAAATGAGGTTTAAGATGAAATCAAGTGGCAAACTTGAAGAATTGTTTAGTTTCATATGTTATAGTCAATATTTTAATTCATTTTAATTGTCCAATGTTGGTAGTCCACAGTTGATAGTCCACAATTAGAAATTCAATAATTTATGTATAGTTTAATATATAATATTCGAATTAATTAATACGTGTCGTGACCCGTATACGTCTCAGACTCGATCACAACTCAAACTATATATATATATTATTGTAGAATCAACCTCAATCCAGTATAGAGAACTCGATCATTACTGCATATAGAGTGTCTATGGTTATTCCAAATAATATATATATATGTATATATATATATATATGCGTCGATATGATATGTCAAAACCTTGTATACGTGTCCCGATATTTAAAGTGCGTAAAATAAATACAGAAATTAAATGACAATAATTAAAGTGCGTAAAGTAAATAGCAGAAATTAAATGACGATAAATAAAATTGCGAGAATATAAATTGCGATAATTAAATTGCGATAAATAAAATGTAGTCAGTTAGCTAGGAACAGTTAGCTAGGATTTTGTTAGCGTGGATTCTTAACAAAATTTCTCATAGTTAATTTGTTTGTTTCTAACAAATTTTTATTTTGTCAAATGTTTTTCTTCATTATGCCACTTGTTGGATTCTGATAGGTCAAAATCCAATATGAAATTTGAATGAAAATGGTTATTCTGTAGTGAACGGATACATGCATCGGTGGATGTAAATAGGATAGTAAATGATTGTTGAATCGGATTTGAAGAATGTACAGTATAACATGTTGATATGAAAGTTAAATATTTCTTCGGGTATTACCTACCTATTAAAATATTTTCACCATTAATAGTTTGTACAAAACAATTTCTAGTTACAATCTTTATGAAAACATATATACATATATATTTTCTTCAGATGTAAATCGTGGATTTAATGAGTTAATATGATATTAATCTCATTTGATTTATCGTTAGAACTAGAATACATAATCTCTAAAACATTAGAGATTACTTAATCGCCATGAATGACGAAGATAATTGATGTAGAATGATACGTAGAACAATGATTATACTCGAGGTACGGAATGAGATGTTGAGGCGTGTGATGTTGAAACTTGGGTTGTTGGTGGTATTGGTGCCATTGGTGCTGAGTCTGGTGATGTTACTGGTGTTGGTGATACTGCCGGTGCTTCCAAATTGTGTACCGTGCTCTCTAAAGTTAACACTCGAGCTCGGAGTTCTTTAACTTCTTCCACTAACCCTGGTTGGTTATCAGTGTGAGGTAGAGATCGGATATCTTCTCTAGTTCTGTTAATGGCAGTCTCAAGACGAAAAATTCTGGCAAAAAGGGTATAAACGGTGTTGCGAACAGGTTCTCCGGTGAGCGGGTCAAGTTCTCCAAGGTTAGGTGGTAGATTCGGTTCATGATATGGAGTACCTTCTTTCCTTCTCCATAGGGTGAGTATGTTACGAACCCACCCCCATTTTCTCCAGTAATCACGGTAGTTGATTGGTTGGTGTGCTCCTGTCACGCTGTCTTACGCGATCACAGAAAAGATTTTTGGTATGAAGAGTTTAGTGACAGCAATTGATAGTTGGATGTATTCTCAATGCATAATATGCATAGATATATATATAACACCAGGATCCCTTAAATTACGGAGAAATTTACGAGAGATATCAGGCAAGGTCTACAGTAACAGATACGCTAAGATATGAATTTTGTCTATACACTATTCATGCTGTCAATGCAGTAAAACGTGTCTAGACTAAGAATAATGAGCAGCTAATTTCCTAAGGATGATAAGCAGATGATTTCCGACAAAAATGATAAGTAAAACTTTTGACATGCAGACACGATCGAAGTCCAGACTCACTAATGTACCCTAACGACTTATCAGTTAGACACACTAATGCAGACCTGGTTCGCTAAGACCATCGCTCTGATACCAACTGTAGAGACCCATCCTAATCCATCCGGACGAAGTCCATATTGATTATAAATGATTCACAACAGTTGATTACATCGCGAGGTACTTGACCTCTATATGATACATTTTACAAACATTGCATTCGTTTTTGAAAAGACAATATTTCATTACATCGAAAGTTGACGGCATGCATACCATTTTATAATATCTAACTATAATTAACTTAATAATAATCTTGATGAACTCAACGACTCGAATGCAACGTCTTTTGAAATATATCATGAATGACTCCAAGTAATATCTTTAAAATGAGCAATTGCACAGCGGAAGATTTTTTTAATACCTGAGAATAAACATGCTTTAAAGTGTCAACCAAAAGGTTGGTGAGTTCATTAGTTTAACATAAATAATCATTTCCATCATTTTAATAGACCACAAGATTTTCATTTTCAGTTCTCATAAATAAACGTCCCATGCATGGAGACAAAAAATATCATTAATATGGATTGAACACCTGGTAACCGATATTAACAAGATGCATATAAGAATATCCCCTATCATTCCGGGAAATCCTTCGGACATGATAAAAACAACATCGAAGTACTAAAGCATCCGGTACTTTGGATGGGGTTCGTTAGGCCCAATAGATCTATCTTTAGGATTCGCGTCAATTAGTAGACCGGTTTACTAATTCTTAGGTTACCAAGCAAAAAGGGGCATATTCGGCTTCGATCATTCAACCATATAATGTAGTTTCGATTACTTGTGTCTATTTCGTAAAACATTTATAAAAGCAGCGCATGTATTCTCAGTCCCAAAAATATATATTGCAAAAGCATTTAAAAAGAGAGTAATGAAACTCACGCATATAATTATTGTAAAGCATTTAATAAAATATTGCATGTATTCTCAGCCCAAAAATGTAAAGAGTAAAAAAGGGAGCAAATGAAACCCACCTAATGTATCTTGTAGTAGAAATACATATAACGGCATTGAACAAAAGTAAGGTTGGCCTCGGATTCACGAACCTATAATATTTATATATATATATATATATATATATATATATATATATATATATATATATATATATATATATATATATATATATATATATATATATATATTAACACATATAATGATAATCGAACAAATTATGTATTATAAGTGTATTAATTGTTATTTTAGTTATGTTTTTCATTAATAACCTAATTAGTTACATTTATTAATATTTATTGTAAAAAGTATTAATATAGTTACGTTATATGTAGTAAATATGATTTTATATAATTAATAGTTATTCGATAAAATAATATTGATAATATTAGATAAAAGGTGTTTCATTCTATAATAATAATAATAATAATAATAATAATAATAATAATAATAATAATAATAATAATAATAATAATAATAATAATAATAGTTATGATAATAATAATAATAAAAATGATACTTTTAATAATAATGATAGAAAAATGATAATTTAAATAATACCCTGAATAATAATAATAATAATAATAATAATAATAATAATAATAATAATAATAATAATAATAATAATAATAATAATAATAATAACTTTCCTGAAATGATAATTTTTAATATTTTTAGTAATAAAAATAATAATAACATAACAATATTAGTAATAATAATAACTATAATGTCTAATATAATAATACTCTTACTAATAATGATATTAATAATGATTTTACTAATAATAATACTTCTAATAATAATATTAGTGATAATATCTAATTTGGATTCTGACTTAATTATAGTTTTACTCATTTTCATATTTGTATTCATAATTTATATGTATATATAATTATAATCCTTACAATAACTCTTATCATAATACTAACAATAATAATACTAAATAATAATACTTATAACACCAATAATAACACAATTAATAATAATCTTAATAATAACAATAATAAAATTAATAGGAATAATAATAATAACAATAAACAATAATAAAATATGATAATGAGAGTTATACCCTCCCAAACGTCATCGATCATAATCGTCATTCATCATCACCATCGTCCATGATCATCATGATCTTCATTATCGTCATCATCATACTCAATTCATAATCATAAAATAAAAAAATAAAATTAATAATAGTTATGATAAAATAATAATAATAATAATAATAATAATAATAATAATAATAATCATAATAATAATAATGATAAAAGGTATACCATTATCATTATCATTTTCATGTTTCATTAACATTATTAACACATACACCAAGGCATCATCATCATCATCATCTCTCGGCATCTTCATCATCATCATCTCTCGGCATCATCATCATCATCATCATCATCTCTCGGCATCATCATCATCATCTCTCGGCATCATCATCATCATCTCTCGGTATCATCATCATCATCATATCTCGGCATCATCATCATCATCATACCTCGGCATCATCATCATTCGTTACTATCATACATCATATCATCATCATCGATGTCATCATTTCCATAATCATCGTCTTCTCTTTTTACAGTCATCATCTATATCATACACCATCGCCGTCATTATGTATCATTCATCTCATCATCTTCTTTATGTCGCGAATCACCGTCATCATCACTGAATGTTCATCATACCACCATGTAACATAATTATCACCATCGTAAATCGTTTCACTATTCATCGTCTCTTTCACCCGTCATCACCACATATAACCTGATCAACTTATTATCATGATCATTGAATCATCATCCTAATCATCATCTTCTTCACATGTCTTCCACCATATTATTATATCGTAACATCATCACAACCTTGCCATCACCACCCTCGACTTCTAATCATCATCAAAACATCACGTTATCTTGTATCACTTCACATCATTATCATACGATATCATATTTATCATCAACACATAAACAAGTTTCGAGTAACGGTAGTAATCGGATTTGAATGAAAACGAAAGAGAAAGAAAAGAAAAAAAATGGGTTTTACGTTTAGGGTGGCGTCCGGTGGTAGTTTAAGGAGGTGACGGTGACGGTATGGTGGTTTAAGGTGGTGGTGTTCTGGTGGCAGCGAGTCTGGTGGCGGCGTCTCTCCTCCTGCTCTCTTACCGTAAACATATACATATATTACATATATATATAGATATATATTATGTATTATATATAATATTTAATATTAATAATAATAATAATTAAAAAATAATATATTAACAAGTGAATGATTGAAACACTATATAGTACGCACAAGGTTCTTCTTCTGCCGACAGTTGATCGAGGATAGGTATATCGTGTCCATTGCTAAACAGTTAACATATAAAAGTGTTCTTAAAAATCCCAAATTTTTAGATTAAACATATTTAATTATTTCACTCAATACCTGTTTGAAACCTGATCAAAAAGGTTCGAAAATTATTTGTTTTCTGTTCCGATTTATATGTACGGAGTACAAATATTTAAACTTAAAAAGGTAAAAATACTTTTAACAAATCTAAAATCTTCGTAATCGATTTACAGTTCAACTTTTATTTTAAAACTTCATATACATATATTAGACCTATTTTAAAATAATTAAACGTCAACCGAAAGTTACAGACATTTACAATTTAAGTTCAAAATTAATTATATTTAATATACACTATGTATATATATAAACAGTTTTAAAATATCAAGTTTAATTACTAAAACAATAATATTATATATTTTTAAACAAATAGATTCAATATCACTTTATATATTTACAAGTAATATTTATTTACATATTTATACATATATCTATATATTTTATGGTTTCCATTAATCGCATTTTACTTTATTTATTTTACAATATAAATCCTAATAATCATACTATATAATATTCTAAATTATATTTCAAATTATAAATACCTATTTAAATATATATATATATATATATATATATATATATATATATATATATATATATATATATATATATATATATATGTTATCTATTTACAAATAGTTGTTCGTGAATCGTCGAGAATGGTCTAAAGTCAAACGAATATATGAAACAGTTCGAAATATTTGTGACTCAACATTACAGACTTTGCTTATCGTGTCAGAAATATATAAAGATTAATTTTAAATTTGGTTGGAAATTCCCGGGTCATCACATAAGTCACAATTAAAACCTAATGTAAAATATTAAATATAAATACAACTTAATTTAAAACGTAAAGTAAATGACGATAAATAAAAGTGCGATAAATAAAATGACGATAAATAAAATTGCGATAATTAAAAGTAAGATGAGATATAAAATAAAGGAATTATGCTTATTTAAACTTCCGTAATCATGATGTTTGACGTGTTGATTTTAGTTTATTACCATGGGTTAATTGTCCTTTGTCCTGGATTATTTGATATGTCCATCTGGTTTTGTGCATAATAGTCCATAAGTCTAATTATAAAGTGCAAGAGTCTTCGTCAAATTAACCTTATACCCGAAGTCAAATATTCCAACTAATTGGGGATTCGAACTGTAACAAGGTCTTAATACTTTGTTTAATGAATACACCAAGTTATCGACTGCGTGTAATCCAAGGTTTTAATACTTTGTTGACAATTACACCAATTACCCTTGAATGTAATCCACCCCTGTTTTAATGAGTCCAGTGACTATTAATCCATCCCCTTGTCCGGTCAAATGAACAATAATTCGTATTTATAAATATCCCGCCCACCGTACCCGATTAAGCGTATGTGGTTATATATAGATATGTCAAATTTTAACCTTTATATTAAATTAACGAGGTATCGTTTAGTTAATATAAAGCCCATTAATAGCCCATAGTCTAATTTCCACAAGTGTCGATCTTTTGTCCAAACCCCAATTATGGTACAAAACCCAATAACCCCGTCTTTAATATTTAGCCCAACATCACGATTACTTCGATTTAAATAAGCATAGTAATAACTTAGCTACAAGACATTAATTTAAAAACGTTGAACATAACTTACAATGAGTATTAATCGCGTAGTGTTACACAGACAGAATTTCGACTTACAAACTTAAAACATTCGCCACTATAACCTTATTATTATTAACTTAAAATTAAAATTAAAATTAAAATTATAAATATATTGAGAGAGGGTAAGATATATGATATGGTGTACATAATTCAGCAGAAAACGTTGCAATTTATAAGACTTGGCCTCACTTTAGCTGCCATGCAATCGCATGGATTTTGTGCTTCCAGGCCATGCGATCACATGGCCTTCTGATCCAGCTCACAATCACTTGTCTTCTTGTTTGTCGACGTTTTTATTTAATATATATAATATATATATATATATAATTTTATGAATTATTTATATATTATATTATATTCATGTGCATAGTTGACTTGTAATTTTAAGCCTGTTGCGTTGCGCGTTGATAGTTGGTTCAGGTCCCGGTTCCGGATTTTCGAACGTCCTTTCGTACGATTTAATATCTTGTACTTTGCGTTTTGCGGCACGTACTCTTGTAACTTTTAGACGTTTCTTATCAATAAATTGAACCACTTGAATTGTACTTTGTACTTTTTAGATTTTTGGTCATTTGCGTCTTCAAATCGTCGAATCTGTCTTTTATCTTCACCTTTTATTATTTAAATGAATATCACTTGTAAATAGAACAATTGCAACCAAAAGCTTGTCTTTCTTGAAGGATAATGCTATGAAATATACGTTCGTTTTTAGCATTATCAGTATCACATGGACCCGAAGCACAAGAGGAGTCCATTCTCCCACATAAACATAGAGTAAACCCGAGCAAGGGTCACCCTACACACACACACCCATCCTATGCATACATACACGTATAGTAAATTTACACTCACCTTAAATACCTTGATGAAGTGCAAACCAATCTCGCAACTTGCCAATGGAACATACCTACTCCATTTATCACATAATCATCAATACAAACTCATTTGGACTCTCAACCCGCCCAAATGAACAACAAGTGCAAATCACACCCTTTTGCACTTTTAACGCTACTCGAAGGTCAAGACCAAATCCCGTGTGCCTGAAATACCCAAAGACACCACATTTAGCCATTAAACACACACTAGTCCGCATATTCGCCCAAAATCCATTTTGACCCTTAACAAAGTCAAATTCTCACATTTAAAAGTTTTGACTTCAAAACGCCACCAACACAAGTTTATACTTTAACTTAACTCATTTTAAGTTTATAAACTCAACTAAAATGACAATCAGGCCACAATCATCATCAAACCCTAATTTTGACTCTACATCAATGATCACTAATACTAGTGATTATTCACTCTTTGCAAGTCTCGCTTGTTTAGACTCGCTCACCAAACCCAAAACCCGCCTTCATCACTTATAAATCTGAATCCTAGTTATCATTTTTCATTAACAACTAGTGGGGTTCCATTTATGAACATACAATCAAAAGCCCTAAATTTAGATGATGAACACGAAAACGAAATTCGGAGTTAGAGCATACCACTAGTATCAACATGTAGCTAAGAACGAGGAGGACAACATTTCTTCTTACTCCAAAGATCGAATCACGAATCCTCACACCCGATTTACACTTTGAATCTAGGAGGGTTTTATGTTTTGGGAGAGAAATTAGAAAGAAATGAGAAAAGAAAATGAGATAAATGAATGAGTGGACCAGAATTGGGGCTTAAATCTGTCCCATACGTGAAAAGACCAAAACGCCTTCACTTTCCCTTTAAAATTGCGAAATCCGAAACTAGTCACCCAGAAGCGCCACGTTGCGGCCTTCTTTCTCTGCGTCGTGACCTACAGCGTGGTTTGGTGGTCTTGTTTGCATGCAGTCTGAACTTGATTTGAGTTCATTACCGCGCTGCGGTTCCCTTGGTCGCCGCGACCTTGGATGTTTTTCATCCAGTTTTTAACTTGTCGAACAATAAGACTCATACTCGCTTCGAGCTCTTCATTCGTGCAACGTACATACACTTTATGACACGTATAACAACCCTTGATCAACTCTCACACTCTTTACACATGCATGCATATATATATATATATATATATATATATATATATATATATATATATATATATATATATATATATATATATATATATATATATATCCGATACACACATATATATTTTCTTTACTTATATATATTCGTTATACGTCGTACGTGCTCTACACATATACATCGTATGAATAAACGGGTCTTACATAACAACACTTCCATTATGAATCACTTCTTTATATCGGTTAAATTTGATAATGCTAATAGAGAAGAAAAACTATTGAAGGTCTTAGAAGACAGGAGTTTGATAATAAAAGATTGGTACGTTAGAAAAGCTCGGAAAAAGATCGAAATCTTTTTCCTCATTATAAATATCTTGAATACTTCTATGATATCGTTATATCTTCCTTAGTTACAAATATCCTCAATATTCTGAAGATATCCTTATACCATTCACATTCGTAATTATCTTCGCCTTCGTTTTATCTTTAGTACATCATATCAAAAACTGTTTTGAATTCTAAACTTCAGTAAAATACTAGAAGATTTAAATCCTTTAATATCCTGAAGTAATATTGGAATGAAAGCAAGAGTTAATGTAATATAATGGCGCCTGATCAATGTGGTTATATTATGGTAAGTCATGCAGAAGTTCAAATGGATTGTGATGATGATAATGCTTGATCAACATTACTATCACCACGAACCATGTTACTTGACTTATATTCAACATGAAAACAAACTCGACCCAGGAAGGGCATTCATAAACCTATCTGCGTATCAATCTCGAAGAAATCTTTTAATTTTCTTCGATGGAACATTCTTAAATGACTAAATTCTTTCTATTAAGAAACTGAGTTCAAATCTGGTACTAAAACATTCTTGTTTTCAACTCCAACTGTCATTAGCCAAATTTCGGGACGAAATTTCTTTAACGGGTAGTTTAAATTGTTATTAAATTGTTATTAAAACAAATATACGATTATTATATAATAACTTAAAATAATAATATACGATATAATTAAATTGTTATTAAAATAAATCTATATATATATATATATATATATATATATATATATATATATATATATATATATATATATATATATATATATATATATATAGTATATTAAATATATTTATTTAATGATTATAATACTCGTTGAATGTTTCGATTATTATTTAGAGAAGTTTAATTCGAACTTATGTGATTTTAAAATAAACGGCGATCCGAAAATGAGTTAAATAAATTATAGCTTTATTAAAAATATATTTAGAATATATTTTGATAAATTTTAATACTCTATACATTTTTACTTGGGACTGAGCGCTAATAATTAATCAACTTTTTATGATTAATTTTACACCCTAATAGACCGAAATAAATAAATATTGTTAATATAAAAATTTGGTATTTTTCTGAAGAATTTTATCCGCCATTAATTATTAACGGAGCGAGATATAGCAGTCTGTGTAAAACTGTCGGTAGATATTTTAAAATCCCTGGCTGCTGAACTATTTGAGGAACTATTTGAAACTGTGCTTTACAGTGTTTGTTATCTGTGCCTTTCATTCCATTTCATGAGTAATTATTATTATAATTATTATTAATATTATAATTATAAAATTACGTATATGTACTTATATATAGAGCAAGAGTTTGAGAGAAAGAAGACAATCACCATCACTTTCCTATAATGTACTTAATTGATAATTTTGTTAAAGATTCAATCAATTCACTGTATCACACTTTAACTCCGAAACCATTTGATTGAATTGATTTTTTTTATTTATTCCTATTACATATTCATGCATAAGATCTATCTATATATATTCCGTCACCTTACTCTATCCATCCATCATTTGTATCCCTTTTCTTCTACTTTATACCCGCCACCATTTCTTCTCCATCACCATCCTTCTTGTTCTTTCTTCACCGTGAACCTTCCACCGCTACCACAAACCATTGAACTAACTACTACTCAACAAATATTATCACACCATTGCCATCTTCATCATAAACCCATTTCCATATTACTTGAGCTACTGTGATGCACCTATGCTCAATCTCTTTCTGCTTCTTGTTCGAATCAAACACCATTACTCTCATCAAATAACAACTTGAACACCACAAATTATCAACATCATAATCTATAGATTTACTGCTGCTATGCCTTATGTTCTATTCGGGTTTAACTTAAACGAACATCAAGAACACCGCCACCACCTTCAACATGTAAACCACCATTCGGCCACCTTGCTCTCTCTTCTTCCCTCTCTCTGTCCAAGAACATCACCACTCGAAACCACATCAAACTACACTCATTTCTTTCTGCTGTCCGGTGTTCTAAGCCACCCAACACCCTTGTTGTATGAGTTGTTTTCGAGCCATAGAACCACCACACTAATTGTGGTGGCTAAATCATTGCTGTTGCTGTTTGATAATCGATCACCACCATGAACTTCGATCACCTCACAAACTCTCTCTCTCTCACCTTCTCCATCTCTCACATCTGTTTCTGTTTTATGTATACCGCCACTTTCACCTTTCCATGATCACAACCACCACCTCACCATGTCCATCGTGAACTACCCCAAATCACCAAACCACCTCTATAAACAACCATTCATCGCACAACCTAGCTGCTGATGCTCATTTCTTTCTGTTTCTATCCCAAACAGCTCGACCCAACAGCAAAAAGAAGTGTTGTGTGTAATATTTTTCTTTCTTTCTTTTCTTTCTTCCTGCTGATGTTCGAACCCACAAACACAAACATCACTTGCTGCTATTATACTGTTGTTCTACTGCTGTAGCTCACTGTTTTTCTGGTTTAAGAACCGCCACCTTTGTAAACCATAAACCTGAAACTGCTGCTGCACAAAATTCGATGTTTTGCTTCTGCCGCGTTGCACCACCTTCTGTTTGATCGAAGCCAAGCTTCTGCTACTGCATGATAGAAATTAATTATTCTATAATACGTGATTTGATGATAATGGTTAAATAAAGGAGACGATGGAAAGTAGTGATGAGATGATACATGGAAGCGATTGTTACCAGATTTCTTTTTGACCCATTTCTTTTCTTTTACTTTTATTTTTCTGACCGACAAAACAGAAACCCCATTTAACTTCTAGTTGGGCCACGTTAATTCAGATTGGAGTGTTGGGCCGTGTACTTGATTGTTGTTGGGCCACGATCTTGCAAAGCCATCGGGTCTCTCTGGTTCCTACTCGTCAAACAAAATAAACACACTACTTGTGTTATGGAAGATGATGCATGATGACGAGAAATATGAGTAAATGGAGAACACGAATGAGGATAAGATGATGATCGTGAGTATGTTATGATAGATGATGGTAAAGATGTATTAAGATGATGATTATGATGAAGTAGAGGGTTAAATTAAATAAGTATGGGTTTAATTTCAAAACAGTCGAACGATTAAGTGGTTTAGGGGTGTTTGTTTTAACCGAGAGGTCTCGGGTTCGAGCCCAGGCAGTGGCATTTTTTTAAAGCCTATTCTTTTGAGATTCGTGAATCCGAGGCCAACCCTGCATTGTTCAGTACCGTCGTATGCATATTTTTACTACAAAATATCGTATCGTGAGTTCATTTGATCCCTTTTTATTAAATGCTTTGAAATATATATATTTTTGGGATTGAGAATACATGAAATGCTTTTATAAATATTTTACGAGATAGACACAAGCAAATTCCTCGAATGAGTTATCATACAGACGAGAAGTTCTGTAGGTTATTATACCGAATATTTCCCTTGATTATTATAGCTTGGTAACCTAAGAATTAGGGAAATGGCCCCTAATTGACACGAATCCTAAAGGTAGATCTACGGGCACTGACACCCCCCCATCCGGGTTACGAATGCTTTAGTACTTTGAGGTTTATATATTAAATAGACGAAATAATTCTGTATTTATCATACTGATTACTTTATGCATGTATGTTTTGGGGATATTCTTTATGCACATTATATGTTATGGTCGGTTACCAAGCAAGGTTATATATATAGAGAATGATTTTTATACACAGGTTATGTGTATGTTATTTTGTACATGAGATATGTGTACGATTATTAAAAATCGAGAGGCAACCTACGAGGGAGAAAAGGATACGAACCTATCTCTGCCAAGCATTTATGAAAAATGATTTCGTACACGTGATAGGTGTACTGTATTTAAACCTTGTGGTCTATCAAAATTACTGGATTTTATTGTTTATGATAAACCTATGAACTTACCAACCTTTTGGTTGACACTTTTAAATATGTTTATTCTCAGGTATTAAATAAATCTTCCATTGTGCATTTGATCATTTTAAAGACATTACTTGGAGTCGTTCATGGCATATTTTAAAAGACATTGCATTCAAGTCATTTGAGTTTAAAAAGACTGTTATTAAGTCAATAACAAATTTGTCATTCATATTATGGGATTTATATATCATTTGTATCAAAAGGTTATATTTTGAAATGAGTTTGTCTTTTAAAATGAATGCAATGTTTGTAAAACATATCATATAGAGGTCAGTACCTCGCAATGGGACCAGATGTTGATGTATCGTCCATATCGATTTGGACGGGTCACTACAAAGGTGTAGGTGGACCCTCAAGGGCTGAAGGGGAGTCAAAGGTTAAGGGGTAGTCAAAGGCTGAGGCTGAGGGGGAGAATAAGGTTAAGAGGGGGAAAAATTCTGAACAAAAACAAGAAAAACAACAACCTGATGCAGCTAAACCTAAATTCGATGCAGTATTCAAGAAAGAAAATTATTGCAAAGAGGAAAGATCGAGGGTGTAAGCCAAGTGTGATTAGCATTGAGTCTGAGAGTGATAGTGATGATGATGATGATTGTGATGAAATGGCTTCTTTATCAGCTATGAACAGGGCTGAAAGGAGATAGGCTTGAGCTGAAAGGAGAGCAGAGTCTGCAAAACAGGATACAGACTCAAGTACTTAACAATAGAGAAAAGAAAAACTGCTGGTAAAAGGAAACTAAGTCCTGGTGAAGAAATAGTTGATGATTTGGTAAGAGAAGCTGCTCTGCTGAGGGTATGTCTATTGAAAATTATTTGAAAATGGTGAAAGAAAAGGAATAAAATTCTAAGTCTGAGAGGTTTGTGATGCAACAACTACAAGAAGAAAGATAGTTGGCAGAAAAGTTAAATGAAAGGTTTACATACAGGGGTTTTAAAGATAATACAATTATTGATTGTGTGCTGAGAAGAAATAATGATGGGGTGATCGGTATTGAGATGACTTTAAATGATCAAAGCAAAAGATTAATTGATTTGGATCAGTTGGTTATTTTAGGTTTCTTTGAATGGAAGAGCATTGCAAGCAGTGTAAAGAGATTGCAAGAGTGGGATCTTAAACCTGAGGTTCTTAGACAGATTCACATGCTGGTACATGTTTGTTATGAGCTGGGAATGATTAAAGAAGAGGACTATAAGATATACTGTAGATCTCATTCAGAAGAAGAAAGAACTAAGATTGATGGAGGTAATCTAATTTTTCAGAATGAAAAAGATCCAATCTTTCCAGTGCCAAGACATTTAGGGTTTAAAGAAAATGTGTATGTATCTGATCCTGAAGGGTTGATGTATAGGGACAGAAAAGACACTGGATGTTTGATGAAAGTTAGTAAGTTCAAGGATACAAAGCTAAGCCGTCTGATTGCACTTCTTGAGAAGTGTGATACTGAACAGAATCTACCATTCAGAAGAAAATTGGTAGAATTTCTATTTTTACATTTGACTGAGATTGAAGGTGATTCTAGTATGAGGTTCCAGAGTGATGAAAGCAAAGATGAACATGCTAAACTTCAGAAGAAAAGATCTACAGTTGAAACAGGATCTTCAAGTCAAATAAAGGATGGAGGAAAGAAGATAAAAACAAAATGGTTCTAAGTAATTGAGTCTGTAAGATTATTTATTTATAAACAGTTCAATTCATTTTTTTGTTTTTGATTATGTGTTTTGACATCATCAGATAGAAGGAGATTGTTAGGAATTATGTAAATATGATGAGTCAAAGAAGTCTTAGCTAAAGTATTTTAGAGTCTATAAAATTAGAGTCTGAAAAATTGAAGAACACAAACTATGTTTAACGATAACACATATTCTACTGATGCTGATAAGAGATTGAAGACTAAATCAAATACGTGTGAAATCCTTGAAGATAAGAATGAAGAGATTCCATCTAAGCGAATATCTCTGATTTCTAGAGAAGATTATGAAAAGATTTGATATTATCTAGTTTCCTTATACTACGAATAGTTTGTTATGGAATAGATATGGTAGATTTGAGAAGCGTGTTTCTCAAATCTATAAATATGGAACTTGTAATTCATTCCAATTCACCAATTCAATAAAAATAATCTTCTTTGTTTATTCATTCTCCATCTGTGTTTATATCATTGAAAGGATCAATTGATTCCGCATTTTATAACTTGTTAATACTCATTATTATCATAGTTATTTTGTTCAATTGATCTCTAAAAAGCTCTAGGTTGCTTAATTGTGGACCAACACAAGTCAACTTTTTTTTAAATTGTTTTGCTAATATTGCTTTTGTTATAATACATATAGAGATAGAGATGGAGATACTAGTTAAAAGACACCTGAATTCATAGGTTTGTTCAAGAAAAATATTTAAAAATCGAAGTAAATGAAATCATAAGTTCACTCATTTAAGGTGGCAATTTGAACTCATTAATGGTGTATATTTACATAAAAACATATATAACTAAATTATAAATTCAACCACCAAACCATGTTTAACATCTTTGATACAATATCTGTACATATAATTCATACTTAATGAAAATAAAACAATTGAATGACTAAGTTTATAACACAAACATTATATATTTTCCTTACTTATATAAGTTCATCTTTGTATAAACCATTATTCTATAGTAAATTTTATCATCAATACTCATAATCTATACTTATTATTGTATTCTATTTTTTATTTGCAACAAAAAGTGACCCACCCAAGGTGGTGAAATAAAGAGATGTGACAGTTTACCATTGTACGAAGCTAATTCCAAACTATATCAAATATTTGCAAACTAAATAGGTCAAACTAACCTTTCACTATGTAACGAACAGACTTTTTAGACTTATATTTATGCTTTATATTTTCACGAATCTGCGTATTTGTCCGTACTGAGCTAGATAATATTCTGGGATCGTTATCCATGTTAATTACCTTCGTTAATATCTTAAAACGTGTTATTAAGTGCTTAATCACTTAACTTGATCCTCGAATGCTTTTATGACCGTTAGTGTCACTAGTCGTTTAGAACGAGATACGTACTTGGTACACGTTAAGCTTTGGTCATAATTGGAGTGTTATGACTACATAATCCTAATTATTATTTCTTAATGACAATTACTTAGCTTGTTGATTGTTTAATTACGCTTAGTGTTTTATTAATTCACAATAATTAGTCTTAATGGGCTTATTGCTTTAATGGACTTAGTTTATCAAAGGCCCACCCTACTCTAGCTAATGGACTAGTAGATGAGCCCATCTTAATGGACTTGGGAACCCATTAAGATATAATACAAGACCCATTAAGAATTAAGACAAAATGCATGCATGCTTATGTACCTTACTTACATGTTTTAACCTCATTCAAGCATGCTAGCCAACATGCATACATCACCATTGTACCACCACCATGGACCACACCACCACCACCCCATGACCGTCAGCCTTTGGTGGCTTTTTTCAAAATTATTTATTTATTTTCATTCTTTTACTCTATATATAAACCTTGATCCATCTCATTTAACACATATCATTCCCTCACTACTTTCTCACACTAAACAATTCTCTCTAGTTGTAAGTTTTAAACTTCTTTTTCTTCCTTTCTTTTCTTCAAAACTGTAGCATCATCATCATCATTAGTGTTCTTGGATTTTGGTTTTTGTAACTTGAATCCTTATACTATCTTGCAAGCTTCAATCTCTTTTATGATGAAGAAGCAAGAATAAGGATCAAAGCTTTGTAGCTTTTGGTTCTACATGAAAACTTGTAAAGATCTAAAGTTCAAAAACTTTAAGATCTTCTTTTGTTCAAGTATTAGAAACTTAAGGTTTATTGTATGAAGATTCAAGCTTCTAGCTTGATATCTCTTTATGTAGAGAATCCAAGCTTGAACTTGTTCATTACTAGCTTTAATTTCTTTCTTGTTCTTATGTATTTCGATTTATATATGTTTCCTTGATCAAAGATTACTTGTTAACTTTGATCTCATACATCTTGTAACCAAAGTCTAACTTTGAATGTTCAAGAACAAGAAAGTTTAAGCTTTCTAGCTTATAACTTTCACTCATCAAAGTTTGATCTAAGTTATGTAACTTATGGTCATCCAACTTGTTAAAACAAAAGCTCATTAGCTTATATTCATTCTACTTTGTAAGAATCTAAGTTTTATAACTTAAGGTTTTGTAAAAGTAGAAAGTCTAAGTTCTATAACTTATGGTCTTACCTAGAACACAAGATCTAGACTTTCTAGTCTAAGGTCTTCAATATTTAGCTAAGATCTAAGTTCTATAACTTAAGGTCTTGCTTGTTTTGTTTGAATACAAGTTTATAGCTTAAAATTTTCAAATAGAACTTGTAGTTGTGTCGAAACTAAGAACTTGATGTAACTTTGGTTCATCATCCTTCTAAAACTTCTAAATGAGTTGTACTTTTTTTCTTAGTCTTAACATTGTGTGTTGATGGTTAAAACTTGGTCAAAATGATGTTAAAACATCAAAGAGTTGTACACTTGAGGCTTATACACATCAAGGACGAGAACCGTGATAAGCATCAAACACCAAGAAACCCACCGGAGCACTTGTATCTGTTTTTCATGATCTGATCTGACTCCTGGAGCTTCTGGAAAATTTATTTCCAGAAATTTCGGGATGTGTAGATGACTTTTCGTTTAACACTCACCTAAATTCAATATACGGTTTAGGATTTATAGTCTTCCAAAGTTCACTACGCCTTCGTAATGACGTGCTGAAATTTCTGACCTACTCGCGCTTTGACCGTCGCCACGGTCAAACGACATCGAGTTAGGATCTGAATTTCGGACAACGGTAAGAGGACTCACAAACGGATCCTTGACCACTGGCCACGCGCCATTTCAGTTTTTGTAGAGATCATAGAAGCTATTCGAATTCAGCCCTTCGCTTCGACCTCTATTCTTGTTGAAAACTTACTTTATCTTTTACGTATGATGATAATGATGATACTTAAGCCTTAACTTACTTAATTTTAAACTTTTTGGGACAACTTACTGACTTAGCAACCATTTACTTAGGTTGAGGACCTTTGGACCGACTTACTACTTGCTTACATTTTTGTATCGACTTTACCGTGCATCCACTGTGAGTTATAGCTCCCTTTTTACTTTAACAATTTTTGGGACTGAGAATACATGCGCTTTTTATGTTTTACATACTAGACATGAGTACTTTAACTTTATATATGTGTGGGTGACATAACGGCACAAATTTTCCCCTTAGCTCGGTAACGTTTAGGCATTGGTTTATGAACCGGTGAACGCAAATCTTAGATATGGATCCATAGGGTTTGACATCCCCACTCGGGCTAGTCGCGCTAGCATTTAACGGGTGTTTAATACTTCGTCTATTTTAACGCACTCGCCAAGTGTACTTTTAGGGGGTGATTTATATATTTCTTTGTTAAGTTAGTTATCAAGCGTCCACGGTTAAGCATATACTTTTCATACTGTTTTTGAATACAAAATCTCGTGGTCTACATTACTTTAATGTTTACAATAAAACTATAGTTCACCAACATTCGTGTTGAATTTTTAAAGTATGTTATTTCTTAGGTGCTTAGATGAAATTGCTTCCGCTGTAATAGACTTGTTGTGTTAGACTTTCGCTGTACTCTGCTTTGTTAGAGATGTCTCCTAAGCATGGACTTTTTATTTTGCATTCACTACTTATGTTATATTCAAACCATGGCTTTGTAATGGCATAAGTGTCACGTACTTTTGTTAATGCTTTCTATTCGTAGAAGCACGATATTTTTGTAAAACAATTGTCGTTGGAAAAACGTTATCTTTTTATGAATGCAAAACCTTGTTTTAAAATAGCATATAGTGTTATACCGTGTAATAGACCTGTTTTTGATGATCCGTACCATAGAGGTTTTGGACGGGGCATCACATTTGGTATCAGAGCATTGGTTGTAGGGAATGAGTCTGCATTGGTGTCGACGAGCGGGTTGTGTCGATTCCACTGGGTCAGATGCACCGTCGATGAGCGGGTTGTGTCGATTCCACCTGGCAGACATCGGATCATGCCCACCGGCCGGACATATTCTCCCACACGTGATGTACCTGCACCACCCTCAGACGACTCAGACAGTTCATCATCAGAAGAGACCAGTGATGTGGATCCCGAGGAGGATTCTGAGGAGGACTCCGAGGAGGACCCTGTACCGCCACCCATTACCCCGCCGAAGAAGCGTTACCACTACGACGGTACCGTCATTCCAGGGGTATGGGGTAAGCTGTTCATGAACGTATAGGGACAGATGGTTAGGATCACCGCTCGTAAGCGGGTTGTGCCGATACCTCCTGATCCATTTGTGCGTAAGGTCGCCCGTACTGCGCCATCTACTTCCAGTGCTGCATCTGCACCGCCTGCGCCATCTGCACCACCTGCACTACCTGCCCCACTACACCTCCCACCATCGAGGAGCTGATGAGGAAAGTGTGTGCCCTACGTGCTCGGGTGACTGAGCACGAGGATCAGGAGTCCCACCTGATGGACGTCATTTATCCTCCATCTCCATAGGACTTATGTACTAGATTTCATTATGTATTTCCATTAGTAGTTTCATGATTTCATTCGTGTATTGTACGAAAACTTATGAAGTTGTATGAAACTTTTTCTTATTATGTATGGAACTTAATGTTGTTTGATTAATTGTACGACGTTTTCTTTAAAGTTATTGTATGATGGTTTTATGATATCTGTAACTAGTTTGTCATACTTAGTTAACATGTATTATGTTGATTGAATAATTGATTACCATATTACTATGACATTATTAATTATTGGATAATGGATTTTGACTTAAGTCAAAAAAATTTGTCTGGAAAATCAATGGCAGCAAGGAGAGGTCCAAGAGAAATACCCACTGCAACGCAAATTGAGGAAATGGTGGCTACTCGAGTGGCCATAGCTATGGCAAATGTCAACCCTCCACAAGCTCCGATAGCTAACCAAATTGTTCAGAATTGGTGCACTTATAAAGAATTTATGAGTTGCAAGCCACAGATCTTCAGTGGAACAGAAGGGCCAGTTGGGTTAACAAGATGGTTTGAAAAGTTAGAATCTGTATTTCGGGTTAGCAACTGCTCCGACATGAACATGACTAAGTACGCATCCTGCACGCTGTCGGATGGCGCTTTGACATGGTGGAACACGTTCTCCCAGGCTCAGTGAATTGACGAAGCTTATGCAACACCATGGGAGGAGTTCAAGAGGGCTATGATAGAGGAATACTGCCCCAGAACTGAAATTCAGAAGATGGAGACAGAATTTTGGGGATTGAAGGTCTCAGGAACTGACTTTGATGGTTATAATCGGAGATTCTTGGAGTTAGCCTTAATGTGCCCCACAATGATTACTCCTAAGTACAAACAGTTGGAGCGGTATATGTGGGGACTTCCCAAGGACATTCAGGGGAATGACACTTCTTCAAAACCAGGGACTGTCCAGGAAGCTATGCGCATGGCGCACACCTTGATGGATCAGGTTATCCACCAAGAGCCAGATAAGGTGCAATCAGGGTCTGGAGAAAGTAATGAGAAGCGTAAATGGGATGGAAACAAATGGGATGGAAACAAGGGTAAAGGTATTGATCAGTATCCAGTCAAAAGGCATGAGAACTTTAGGGGAAACAAAGAGGGGAGGAACCCTAACTACAAAGGTAACCTTCCTCAGTACAAGAGATGCTATAAGCCTCATACTGGGTACTGCAATGTGGTGTGTGATAAATGTAAGAGGACAGGACACATCAGCAAGGATTGTAGGATCAACACTCCAGCTGTGAAAGCGAATCCGAATGCGCCAAAGAAGTGCTTCGAGTGCAGCCAACAGGGTCATTTTAAGAACAAATGTCCTAACAAGAAGAAGGATGGCAGGCCTGCACGTGAAATAGTCTTTAACATGAATGCCAGAGATGCCCGCGAGGATCCTGACTTAGTTACAGGTACATTCACTGTCAATAAACTATTAGCTTCTGTCTTGTTTGATACTGGTACCGATAGGAGTTATATGTGTTGGCATTTTTGCTCTAAGTTAGATTGGTCATTAGTTCCTTTAGATGAGAACTATCTTGTTGAGGTGGAAAATGAGAAATTTGAGAAAGCTGATCAAATTTGTCACGGAAGTATAATAAACTTAGATTGTGTAGATTTTAAGATTGATTTGATACCCATTAAGTTGGGGAGCTTTGACGTGATAGTCGGCATGGACTGGCTGTCTAAGGTAAAAGAAGAAGTTGTCTGTGGAGAGAAGATTATTTGTATACCTCGTGAGAATGGTGTGCCATTAATAGTATACGGGGAGAGATGTAGCTCAAAGCTGAACCTTATTAGTTATATGAAGGCACAGAAGGTCATGAGAAAAGGGCATTTTGCTATTTTGGCACATGTAAAGAAGTTGGAAACGGAGGAGAAAAGCGTGAAGGATGTGCCGATTGTAAACTAATTCCCTGAAGTTTTTCCAGAAGAGTTGCCGGGATTACCCCCACCGCGATCAGTGGAGTTTCAAATCAATCTAGTGCCGGGAGCTGCACCTGTAGCTCGCGCACCTTACCGACTAGCACCAACCGAAATGCAAGAGTTGCAGAGTCAACTACAAGATGTAGTGACCCGAACTTTTTCATGTTTATATATATTAAATGAAATTGATAATTACATGATTAAATGTTTCCAACGTGTTAAGCAATCAAACTTGTTAAGACTTGATTAATTGAAATAGGTTTTATATAGACAATTGACCACCCAAGTTGACCGGTGATTCACGAACGTTAAAACTTGTAAAAACTATATGATGTCATATATATATATATATATATATAGTTAACATAATATTATGATAAGTAAAAATATCATTAAGTATATTAACAATGAACTACATATGTAAAAACAAGACTACTAACTTAATGATTTCGAAACGAGGCATATATGTAACGATTATCGTTGTAACGACATTTAATTGTATATATATCATATTAAGATATATTAATACATCATAATATCATGATAATGTAATAATTTATCATCTCTTTAGATATAATAAACAATGGGTTAACAACATTTAACATGATCGTTAACCTAAAGGTTTTAAAACAACATTTAAATGTAATGACTAACGATGATTTAACGACTCAGTTAAAATGTATATACATGTAGTGTTTTAATATGTATTCATACACTTTTTAAAGACTTCAAAACACTTATCAAAATACTTCTACTTAACAAAAATTCTTACAATTACATCCTCGTTCAGTTTCATCAACAATTCTACTCGTATGCACCCGTATTCGTACTCGTATAATACATATGATGTCGTAGCGTGGGGTTACGAAATATACTATATTTTTAATACGTAATGCTACAAAATTTAACAAGTTTTAATTAAATATTTACAAAATGGATATACCAAAACCTTGCTACAACACAATAGGCAGTGTACCTAGTCGCGGAGTAGTATAGTTTTTAGTAAGTCCGGTTCGTTCCACAGGGAGACGGGCTTATGAAACACTTATTTTTATATAATTATATTTGTACAAAATATATATAATTATATATAATAATATATAAAAGGAGAGTTTACCGTTTAATGACCGGTTTGTCGATTTTATATTTTAAGCGAAGCGTATAGTAAATGACGATATTTAAATAACAATATAAAATAAATAACAATAATTAAAATGACAATAAATAAAAGTACGAGGAAATATGAAATAAAATATATTATGCTTATTTAAACTTCCGTAACCATGATGGTTGACGTGTTGATTTTAGTTTTATGCCCATGGGTTAATTGTCCTTTGTCCTGGATTATTTAATATGTCCGTCTGGTTTTTGTCCATAACAGTCCATCGGTCATAAATTTAAAGTGCGAGTGTCCTCGTCAATTTATTCTTATACCCGAAGTCAAATATTCCAACTAATTGGGGACTTAAACTGTAACAAGGTTTTAATACTTTGTTTAATAATTACACCAGGATATCGACTGCGTGTAACCCAAGGTTAATACTTTGTTATCAATTATGCCAAGTGTCCTTGTACATAATTTCACCCTTGTTTTAATAATTCCATAGACTATTAATCCATTCCCGTGTCCGGTTAAATGAACGATTATTCGTACATATAAATACCCCGCCCATCGTGTCCGATCGAGTGTATATGGTTATTTATAGGTACATCCAATTGTAAATCTTTATATTAAAATTAACAAACTATCATTTAGTTAAACAAATATAAAGCCCATTAATAGCCCATAGTCTAATTTCCACAAGTGTCGTTCTTTTGTCCAAACCCCAATTATGGTACAAAGCCCAATTACCCCGTCTTAATATTTAGTCCAACATCATGATTACTTTGGCTCAAATAAGCATAATAATAACTTAAGTATGAGACATTAATTTAAAAAGGAGAACATAACTTACATTGAGTATTTATCGCGTAGTGTTACACGGACAGAATTTCGACTTCAAAAACCCGTAAAATAACCTTTACATAACCCGAACTAATCTAATATAAAACTACCCTATACTATATATATAATATATATATTTATTATTATTTATTACAGAGTATTATTATTTATTTGTGTGTGTGGTGTGTTAAAAACGAGTAGAAAACTGGCCTTTTATAGAACCTGAGCTGAATCTGATCCTCATGCGACTCGCATGGGAAATAGGCATAAATCCATGCGAGTCGCATGGCTATGCTGGACAGCTCACATACGTTTGTCACATAGCTTTGCCGACATAATATAAAATAAATATAAATATATAAATAATTAATATAATTATTTATATATTATATTTTATTCTTGTGCATAGTAGACTAGATATTTTTGGTCCGTTGCGTCGGGCGTTTCTTTTTGGCTCGGGTCCCGGTTCCGGATTTTCGGACGTCTTCGCGTATTATTTTATATCGTGTACTTTGCGTTCCGCAACTTGTACTCTTGTCATTTTTAGACGTCCTTCATAAATATTTTGAACCTTTTTGATTGAATCTTGTACATTTGAGCATTTTGGACCTTTTTGTCTTCAAATCTTCGTTTACGCCTTTTGTCTTCGCACTTATTAAATATAAACGAATATTACTTGAATATGGAATAATTACAACTAAAATCTTGTCTTTCTTGGGGGATAATGCTATGAAATATATGTTCCTTTTTAACCTTATCAATATCCCCACACTTGAGCGTTGCTTGTCCTCAAGCAATACAGTCTTGAAATAGGATAATACAAATCACTTCTTTATTCTTCACACTTTATACATCAGTGATTTTGATAGAGCGGTATAAACAATGATAGTAACGATGTGGTTAAAGGTGGGTGTGTCTTTTATAGTTGCCTCGGGTTTAGGTCAACGACACTGGCAATCAAATAGCCGATTTACTTTCGGTTTCCAAAGCAAAGTGCACATTTGAAAGGTGGTTTACAGTCCCACATGACTTATAAAAATGTAGATCCTTAAGGAAATTGGATCTTTATGAAAACATTTGATCTTTTGAAAATTCAAGCTAGATTTTATCCTAGACAAGTTTTCTGATTTAATCCATTCTTTGGTGTTGCAAAATATATTTGTGGATCAATATTTTGGCTTAAAACTTTTAGGTTCGTGTAATCCACTGCTATCCTGGTATCGGAAAGCACACATCCAGTTTACTTGTTCCGTATATTACCTTTCGGTAAACTACCGTCCGGTTGTAAAGGAAAGCGATGAATAAGAAACTGTTAAGGCAATGTCTTGTGACATGCAGATGATTATGGTCTTATTAACGTGTTGGATGCTAGAACTATCCTTGGTAGGAGCGATAGTAAAGATCATCCTATGATTTTTCGGTCTGGCACAAGGTCCTGTCTTCGACCATGCTATGCAACCACCGTTCTTACGGTTGACACCCGATTTGGTTCAGGTGACCTAATGAATTCCAGGTGAATTCCTAGGATTTTACGTTCAATGGTAATGAACGCATTGAAAATGGGTTTTTCAGAAAACAAATCGGTTTATAATTTTGATCAAAATATTTTCTCGTTCAAGCTCGAGTTTAGATATCATTGAATTCCATGAGTTTGAATTCTCAATCTTTAAGGTCAATCTCAAGGATTGAGTAATATCAGTCTTAAAAGCTGATTTTTAATCTTTAAGGAGATTATCCTTTCTGGGGATCTGATTCATTAGTCTTATCAAGCTAATTTGCACGGTGCCCCCCAATGTACGAGATAAATCCTTCTCATGGTTAGGATAAATCTGACCACTTGGCGACCCTGTTTGATGCTGAGGTCCGTGGATTTCCAGCCGATTTTAGTGATGACTTTTCTAGATTTTTCGTCAACCTACAGCTGGTCTGGACTGAAAGGACCCGTCCTAATCCATCCGGACGAAGTCCATATCGATTACAAACGATTCACAATAGTTGGTTACATCGCGAGGTACTTGACCTCTATATGATACATTTTACAAACATTGCATTCGTTTTTAAAAGACAAACTTTCTTTACATCGAAAGTTGACGGCATGCATACCATTTCATAACATATTCAACTATAATTGACTTAATAATAATCTTGATGAACTCAACGACTCGAATGCAACGTCTTTTGAAATATGTCATGAATGACTCCAAGTAATAACTTTAAAATGAGCAAATGCACAGCGGAAGATTTCTTTCATACCTGAGAATAATCATACTTTAAAGTGTCAACCAAAAGGTTGGTGAGTTCATTAGTTTAACATAAATAATCATTTTCATCATTTTAATAGACCACAAGATTTTCATTTTCAGTTCTCATAAATAAACGTCCCGTGCATAGAGACAAAAATAATCATTCATATGGATTGAACACCTGGTAATCGACATTAACTAGATACATATAAGAATATCCCCATCATTCCGGGATCCTCCTTCGGACATGATATAAATTTCGAAGTACTAAAGCATCCGGTACTTTGGATGGGGCTTGTTAGGCCCGATAGATCTATCTTTAGAGTTCGCGTCAATTAGGGTGTCTGTTCCCTAATTCTTAGATTACCAGACTAAAAAGGGGCATATTCGATTTAATAATCCAGCCATAGAATGTAATTTTAGATACTTGTGTCTATTTCGTAAAACAGTTATAAAAGCAGCGCATGTATTCTCAGCCCAAAAATATAAAGGGTAAAAAGGCAAATGAAACTCACCAAATGTATTTTATAGTAAAAATACATATGACTATATTGAACGATGCAGGGTTGGCCTCGGATTCACGAACCTATATCAAGTATATATATTAACATCTATACTTGTAATCGAACAACTAGTTAGTGATATAATTGTTGTTTTAGTAAATTATATATTTTTATCAATAAGTAATTTAAATATTTCTATTTTGTGTACTTTAACTAAATAATTAGTATTTATTTTAAAACATTAATATAGATATGTTATATGTATTAACTATAGTGTTATATAACAAAAAATCATTTGATAACATAATATAAATGATAATAAATAAAAAGTTATATTATTTTATAATATTAATATTAGTAAATATACTTAATAATGATAACAATAAGTATGATAATAATAATACTTATAATGATAACAATTTTAGTAGAAATATTGTTAATACTAATAATAATAGTTTTAATGATAATAATACTTATAATAGTAATGAAGACGATAATTTTAAATAAAATACTTTTGTTAAAATATATAATTTTAAAAATGATATTTCTAGTACTAATGCTAATAATAACAATAACAATGATATTAATATTTATATAATAATATTAATATAATAATAATACTTTGTATTATGATAGTTAAACTAATGAAATTCTTAACAATAATAACACTAACTAATAACAACAATAATGATAATAATAATAATAATAATAATAATAATAATAATAATAATAATAATAATAATAATAATAATAATAATAATAATAATACTAATTTTAATATGAAAACTACCTCAAAAGAAGCCTAAAAAGGAAAACTGCCGCAAACGGGACTCGAACCCAAGACCTCTCGCACATCCGCTCTCTCCCTTAACCAACTGAGCTGCTGCTCACTTTTTGTTTTATGATCCAACCATTTTTTTTTTACTTAACTTATATTTATTTTCTGTTTTCTATCCTCATAGTCCAACAATTTAAATGGGTCTCGGCCCAACTGCATATAACGACCCAATAATTAAATCAAGCCCAACACTAAGGATATGCCCAATAGACAATTTAACCTAGCCCAATTGGATTTAAAGTCTACCAAATGGAACGTGAATTGAAATTAGGTTACTGAGTTCGGTTCCTGGTTTAAACAAATAGAAACAGAAGTATGCAGCAGTCTTCGGTTCATCTTCATCATCATCATTCATTCATCACTGTTCCTCATCATCATCGTTCATTCATCACTGTTCCTCATCATCATCGTTCATTCATAACATCATCATCTTCCTTCGCTATAATCATCATCATCATATTATCGAGCATCATCTTCTCAACATCACAATCATCATTCTCGAGTTAATCATCATCTTTCTGTTGATGCAGGTTCGTGATTTTTTTAACAGAAGCAGAATAGTATCTTTATGTGACGGTTCCCGTGATGTTTGTCGAGTACGTGCAGTAACACCTTGCAAACTTCGAACGGTAGCAACACAAGACGATCAACAGAAAAAAAAAAAATGGGGTTTGTGACGTTGGTAATCGATGATAATGATTTTGGGTGTGGTTTCTATTTGAGCATCGAAACAAGATCGTAATGCGAAAGAAAAGCAGATAGATGGATAGTTTTAACCAGAGTATCCGACTGAATCTGGAAACCAGTTGGATGAAAATGCAATGTATACTGTATCTTTGTGTTATAATATATAAAGTTGTTTGTGTATTTAATGATCACGTAATCCAGATAGCAGTAGCAATAAGAAATAACGATGATTAAATGGTTGCTCATAAGGTGGTGGAAGTGTTCGATGTTCAAGGGTTTGATTGTAGTGGTTTCATAAGGGTGACCTTCGATGGGTTTTCAACAAGAACAGAAAATAATAATTAAGCATGCAATCCGATGGTTGTTGTGGTTGATTCATCAAAGGTTAGGAGTAAGATATATATAGAGAGAGTGTGAGGTGGTGTTTGTTCTCGGAGATGGTGGAAGGTTAATGGGTGTTGTTGAAGTGGTGGTTTAGCCGGGTTGTTGATGGTGGCCAAAAGTTGAGGATGTCCGGTGGTTGAAGATGGTCTCGGTTGCAAAAGAAAACATCAACATGCTCATTGGGTTGATGACGTGTGAAGGTGGTGTTGTGGTTTGAAACAATAAAAGAAATAGAAAGAATGATGATGGTTCGGTTATTTAACAGAAAGAAAGAAAAGAAGATAGTGTTAGGGAATAATGATTTCATTGATTGATTTTGTCATACAACATAGCCGTATATGTATACAAGGATAATGAGCTGGATCCTAACAATCATCCCTACAATTCTGGGCTTATTTAATCACAGACTTGTACACTTGCTATCTATAACATAAAGTATATGTAAAAAATATATCCTAAGAATTATATCGGCTACTAAATAGCAAGTGGTGTGCTAAAGTTTATGCATATAGTATTATATAATATATTTATATATGCATTCTCAAATGTTTAAAACACAGAAAGTGAAAGTGAGATGAGACATAAAGTGAATGAAATTGCCAATTAGAAACAGTAAAGCATCCATATAATTGGAGTTATCTTACCGACGATTTTACGGAGCGTGTCCATTGCTAAACAGTTAACGTATAAAAGTGTTCTTAAAAATCCTAAACTTTTAGATTAAATATATTTAATTATTTCACTCATTAACTATTTGAAACCTGATCAAAAAGGTTCAATAATTATTTATTTTATGTTCCAATTTATATGTACGGAGTGCTAATATTTTATCTTAAAAGGGTAAAAATATTTTTGACAAATCTAAAATCTTCGTAATCAATTTACAGTTCAACTTTTATTTCAAACTTTCATGGACATGTACAATATCTATATTAAAACTAACAAATCGTTAACCGAGTGCTACTGACGTTTACTAATTAGACTCGAAATTATTTATTTTTAATATATTCTCTTTCTATATATAAAGAGTTTTAAAATAGCAAGTTTAACTACTAAATAAATATATTATATATCCTTAAACCATTGAATTTAATATAATTTATATATTTACATGTAATATTTATATACATATCTATATATATAAATATATATCTATATATTTATAATAATAGTTTTCATTACATCGCATATTATTTTTCATATTTATTTTCAACAATTAAATCATATATTATTTCAAATAATATTTTCAAATTAATGTATATGTATCTATTTATATATAGTTGTTCGTGAATCATTGAGAATGGTCAAAAGTCAACTGAATATACAAAACAGTTCAAAGTTTTTGAGACTCAACATTACAGACTTTGCTTATCATGTCGGAATCATATAAGAATTAAGTTTAAATTTGGTCGGAAATTGCCGGGTCGTCACAGTACCTACCCGTTAAAGAAATTTCGTCCCGAAATTTGAGTGAGGTCGTCATGGCTAACTATAAAAATGTTTTCATGACGGATATGAGTTGATAAATAGAGTTTTATCATCATTGAGTAATATGGATAAAACAATTTGATCATTCGAAGAGTACGAGTGAAGCTATAAAAAAAATGAAATGAGAAACAAAGATTTGTTTTTAACTTTTGACGTAGACAGGTTTGAATTTAGAAAAAAAAAAAATAAGGCGCGTCTTAACTTTCGACATTGCCTTGGTTGAATTCCGAAATTCAAGGGATTTCAAAGAAAATCTTCGAAATCTAAAAGATATGATTCTTCGGTAAATGAGGAAATTAGGATCTCTTTAATTAAATGCGATGATCTGCCTTGATTGCTCTGTCTGATATTTCCACTATAAATTTATCTTTTCCATTCCATTAGTTTCCACCACTTCTATACCTTCTTTCTCAGTTCATATATCTAAAGATTATAATAATGCTTAATCCGGTTCTAATCCTTGTCCTTATTCTGATTATCGCAATGATCATTCTTCTTTTCCAACTCCCACCGGAAGAATCTGTTTATTTCTATTATGGTCTAGGGATTATTGTATTTATAATTCTCCCGTGTCTTTATATTGCTATACGCACTGATATCCACAGTTTGTAATTTCGGTGGTGTTGTTGGGCTTTATATTTTTCTTATATATCGGAGCTTCATGCTCTTGTTTTCTCTTCCCGACTTTAAATCAAGCGAATAATGGTCCAGAATTTGTAGATATAGAGTTCTAAATGATTATAATGTTCTAAGCAGGGTGGAACGTGATAGCACGATTTGATTTTCAAATTTATCAAAAATACAGATAATAGAACTATCAAGAATATATTCTTCTTGATATGTTCGGAGGTTATGTAGAATGAAAGAGTTATGTAACATGACACATGATGAGGGTATAATCTACTGTGAACCATCATCAGGTTTCATTAGAAACTCAGCATGACTTACTGTAATATAATCACGTTGATCAAGTGTCATTATATTATACTAACTCATGCATCAGTTCCCAACACTACTTCCAAAAACATTCATATTTTAAGCTCGAAAGTTTACAGAATATAGAAACTAACAGTTTCTATATGTTGTAACATTGATAGCACGAATAGATTATTGATTTCAGATAAGAATAATTATGAAAATATCTTCATAAATATGGAGAATATTTATAATGGATGATACGATGATATCTTGGAATTTCTAATATCGATGGATGATGAAGGAGATTTATCCGTAAGGGTTTAGATTCGGAAGCAAGGTGTTCGCTAAAGATTTCATCAGAAACAGAATCATTTGGATTCTTTGAAGTCAAACTTATTCCTTGTGATTTGTCCACGGCTTCCTTCATAGTTTCGCATGATCCGCTTTTCGGTACTAAATTTTCTATTGAATGTTTCTAATATAATGTTACACAGAAAGCACGAAGAGGTATATAATTTCGGACGAGAATATTTATGAAAATATCCTCAGAAATATCGAAGATATTGATGATGATATTTTGGAATATCTAAGTTCGATGGTTGATGGAGAAAGATTTTCCGCAAGATTTTAACATGACTTCGGAGCAAGATATTCTCTAAAGATTTCAACGGATCTAGATTTATCTGGGTTCTATGAATTTAGGGTATGTTACTTGTATTTCTCCTTGGTTTCCTTTATGGTTAGCTCAATCCGCTTTCCAGTTCCAACTTTTCTGAGCTTTTCCAACATACTAATTTTTATCATCAAACTCTCGATGGTTATGGTCGTTTACGGTTATCTACAGTTTCTGCTGCTTCATTCAGCTTTTTCAACATTCGGAGTATTGATTTGTGACTGAGTGCTTTTCAGAATTTCAGAATGAGAGATCATAATTCTAAGAGATAAATGTCATACATATAACTGTTGATGTAGATATGCTGTGAGTTTTCAAAGTACTGATTGCCGATTCCTCTACATTTACTGCTACCCTATCTGAATCATTTGTTATCGATCCGAGATGATTTCAAGAAAGTTGTGTTTTTAGATGATTAAACGCTGACGGTAATATGGTGGAATATAAAAGGTTCCCGGTAACAATAAATGAACATACATATTAGTCAAGGTGATAATGAGGTTGTTTCGAACGAAAAGTCGAAGTTGATTTGCTGAAGCTGTGACAAAATTTGCTACTTTGGAAAGAGATTACTAAGTTATTTTTGCTAATAAATGTTAAAGGATCTGACGCGGCTAAATGTTAAACTTTTACTCAGTTGCCGAGAGTTTCTCAGGTGCACTACTATATGCATAACTCTTTCCTTCCGTAAATGAAGTGCGGTTGGTTCATCCTCTCGATTGAGGTGTTTTCAAGAATCATGAAAGGTTTGAACGCAGATTGTAATTGTGATGATACGAATGGGGTTTAAAATGAAATCAAGTGGCAAACTTGAAGAATTATTTAGTTTCATATATTATAATCAATATTTTAATTCATTTTAATTGTCCAATGTTATTAGTCCATAGTTGACAGTCCAATAATTCATATATAATTTAATATATACTATTCGAATTAATTAATACGTACCGTGACCCGTGTACATGTCTCAGACTCGATCACAACTCAAAGTATATATATTATTATAGAATCAACCTCAACCCTGTATAGAGAACTCGATCATTACTGCATATAGAGTGTCTATGGTGATTCCAAATAATATATATAGATGTGTCGATATGATATGTCAAAACTTTGTATACGTGTCCCGATATTTAAAGTGCGTAAAGTAAATACAGAAATTAAATGACGATAAATAAAATGCGTAAAGTAAATAACAGAAATTAAATAACGATAAATAAAATTGCGAGAATTAAAATTGCGATAAAATAAATTGCGATAAATAAAATGTAATATGGAATTAACAGTTAGCTAGGAATAGTTAGCTAGGATTTTGTTAGCGTGGTTTCTTAACAAAATTTCATATTGTCAATTAGTCTGTTTCTAATCAATTTTTATTGTGTCCATTATTTCTTCATTATGCCACTTGTTGGATTCTGATAGATCAAAATCCAAATATGAAATTGAATTTGAATGAAAATAGTTATTCTTTGGTGAACGGATACGTAAATTGGTGGTTGTAAATAGGATAGTAAATGATCGTTGAATCAATTCCGAAGAATGTACAGTGTAACTTATTAATGTGATATCTAAATACTCCTCGGGTATTACCTACCCGTTAAAATATTTTCACCATTAACAGTTTGTACAAAAGAATTTTTAATTACAATCTTTATGAAAACATATATACGTATATATTTTCTTTAGATGTAATCATGAAGTTAATGAGTTAATGTGATATTGATCTCATTTGATTTATCATTAGAGCAAGAATATATAATTTCTAAAACATTAGAGATTACATAATCGCCATGTCGAACGAAAATAAAATAGATAGAACGATACGTAGAACGATGATTATACATGAGGTATAGAATGAGATGTCGAAGCTGGTGATGCGGATGTTGTTGTTGGTGGTACTAGTGTTGTTGGTGTTAAGGTTGGTGATGTGACTGGTGTTGGTGATACCGCTGGTGTTTGCAGACGGTGTACCGTGCTCTCTAAAGTTAACACTCGAGCTCGGAGTTCTTTAACTTCTTCTACTAACCCTGGTTGGT
Source organism: Rutidosis leptorrhynchoides (assembly GCF_046630445.1). NCBI lineage: Eukaryota > Viridiplantae > Streptophyta > Magnoliopsida > Asterales > Asteraceae > Rutidosis > Rutidosis leptorrhynchoides. The sequence goes on from NC_092335.1 coordinate 491,411,327, forward strand.
TATCAATGTGAGGTAGAGATTGGATATCTTTTCTAGTTCCATTAATGGTAGTCTCAAGACGAAAAATTCTGGCAAAAAGGGTATAAACGGTGTTGCGAACAGGTTCGCCAGTGAGCGGGTCGAGTACTCCAAGGTTAGGTGGTAGATTCGATTCATGATATAGAGTACCTTCTTCCCTTCTCCATAGAGTGAGTATGTCGCGAACCCACCCCCATTTTCTCCAGTAATCACGATAGTTGATTGATTGATGTGCTCCTGTCACGCTGTCTTCGGAGTCAGAGGAATTTGATCGATTCGTAGAGGCCATCTTACGCGATCTCAGGAAAGATTTTTGATATGAAGAGTTTAGTGATAGTAATTGATAGTTGGATGGTATTCTCAATGCATAATTTACATAGATATATATAGTACCAGGATCCCTTAAATTACGGAGAAATTTACGGAAGCTATCAGGCAAGATCTACAGTAACAGATACGCTAAGATATGAATTTTGTCTATACACTATTTATGCAGTCAATGCAGTAAAACGTGTCTAGACTAAGAATGATAAGCAAATGATTCTCTAAGAATGATAAGCAGGTAATTTTTGACACGAAATGATAAGCAAAACTTTTGACATGCAGACACGGTCGAAGTCCAGACTCACTAATGCATCCTAACGACTTATCAGTTAGACACACTAATGCAGACATGGTTCACTAAGACCACCGCTCTGATACCAACTGAAAGGACCCGTCCTAATCCATCCGGACGAAGTCCATATCGATTACAAACGATTCACAATAGTTGGTTACATCGCGAGGTACTTGACCTCTATATGATACATTTTACAAACATTGCATTCGTTTTTAAAAGACAAACTTTCTTTACATCGAAAGTTGACGGCATGCATACCATTTCATAACATATTCAACTATAATTGACTTAATAATAATCTTGATGAACTCAACGACTCGAATGCAACGTCTTTTGAAATATGTCATGAATGACTCCAAGTAATAACTTTAAAATGAGCAAATGCACAGCGGAAGATTTCTTTCATACCTGAGAATAATCATACTTTAAAGTGTCAACCAAAAGGTTGGTGAGTTCATTAGTTTAACATAAATAATCATTTTCATCATTTTAATAGACCACAAGATTTTCATTTTCAGTTCTCATAAATAAACGTCCCGTGCATAGAGACAAAAATAATCATTCATATGGATTGAACACCTGGTAATCGACATTAACTAGATACATATAAGAATATCCCCATCATTCCGGGATCCTCCTTCGGACATGATATAAATTTCGAAGTACTAAAGCATCCGGTACTTTGGATGGGGCTTGTTAGGCCCGATAGATCTATCTTTAGAGTTCGCGTCAATTAGGGTGTCTGTTCCCTAATTCTTAGATTACCAGACTAAAAAGGGGCATATTCGATTTAATAATCCAGCCATAGAATGTAATTTTAGATACTTGTGTCTATTTCGTAAAACAGTTATAAAAGCAGCGCATGTATTCTCAGCCCAAAAATATAAAGGGTAAAAAGGCAAATGAAACTCACCAAATGTATTTTATAGTAAAAATACATATGACTATATTGAACGATGCAGGGTTGGCCTCGGATTCACGAACCTATATCAAGTATATATATTAACATCTATACTTGTAATCGAACAACTAGTTAGTGATATAATTGTTGTTTTAGTAAATTATATATTTTTATCAATAAGTAATTTAAATATTTCTATTTTGTGTACTTTAACTAAATAATTAGTATTTATTTTAAAACATTAATATAGATATGTTATATGTATTAACTATAGTGTTATATAACAAAAAATCATTTGATAACATAATATAAATGATAATAAATAAAAAGTTATATTATTTTATAATATTAATATTAGTAAATATACTTAATAATGATAACAATAAGTATGATAATAATAATACTTATAATGATAACAATTTTAGTAGAAATATTGTTAATACTAATAATAATAGTTTTAATGATAATAATACTTATAATAGTAATGAAGACGATAATTTTAAATAAAATACTTTTGTTAAAATATATAATTTTAAAAATGATATTTCTAGTACTAATGCTAATAATAACAATAACAATGATATTAATATTTATATAATAATATTAATATAATAATAATACTTTGTATTATGATAGTTAAACTAATGAAATTCTTAACAATAATAACACTAACTAATAACAACAATAATGATAATAATAATAATAATAATAATAATAATAATAATAATAATAATAATAATAATAATAATAATAATAATAATAATAATACTAATTTTAATATGAAAACTACCTCAAAAGAAGCCTAAAAAGGAAAACTGCCGCAAACGGGACTCGAACCCAAGACCTCTCGCACATCCGCTCTCTCCCTTAACCAACTGAGCTGCTGCTCACTTTTTGTTTTATGATCCAACCATTTTTTTTTTACTTAACTTATATTTATTTTCTGTTTTCTATCCTCATAGTCCAACAATTTAAATGGGTCTCGGCCCAACTGCATATAACGACCCAATAATTAAATCAAGCCCAACACTAAGGATATGCCCAATAGACAATTTAACCTAGCCCAATTGGATTTAAAGTCTACCAAATGGAACGTGAATTGAAATTAGGTTACTGAGTTCGGTTCCTGGTTTAAACAAATAGAAACAGAAGTATGCAGCAGTCTTCGGTTCATCTTCATCATCATCATTCATTCATCACTGTTCCTCATCATCATCGTTCATTCATCACTGTTCCTCATCATCATCGTTCATTCATAACATCATCATCTTCCTTCGCTATAATCATCATCATCATATTATCGAGCATCATCTTCTCAACATCACAATCATCATTCTCGAGTTAATCATCATCTTTCTGTTGATGCAGGTTCGTGATTTTTTTAACAGAAGCAGAATAGTATCTTTATGTGACGGTTCCCGTGATGTTTGTCGAGTACGTGCAGTAACACCTTGCAAACTTCGAACGGTAGCAACACAAGACGATCAACAGAAAAAAAAAAAATGGGGTTTGTGACGTTGGTAATCGATGATAATGATTTTGGGTGTGGTTTCTATTTGAGCATCGAAACAAGATCGTAATGCGAAAGAAAAGCAGATAGATGGATAGTTTTAACCAGAGTATCCGACTGAATCTGGAAACCAGTTGGATGAAAATGCAATGTATACTGTATCTTTGTGTTATAATATATAAAGTTGTTTGTGTATTTAATGATCACGTAATCCAGATAGCAGTAGCAATAAGAAATAACGATGATTAAATGGTTGCTCATAAGGTGGTGGAAGTGTTCGATGTTCAAGGGTTTGATTGTAGTGGTTTCATAAGGGTGACCTTCGATGGGTTTTCAACAAGAACAGAAAATAATAATTAAGCATGCAATCCGATGGTTGTTGTGGTTGATTCATCAAAGGTTAGGAGTAAGATATATATAGAGAGAGTGTGAGGTGGTGTTTGTTCTCGGAGATGGTGGAAGGTTAATGGGTGTTGTTGAAGTGGTGGTTTAGCCGGGTTGTTGATGGTGGCCAAAAGTTGAGGATGTCCGGTGGTTGAAGATGGTCTCGGTTGCAAAAGAAAACATCAACATGCTCATTGGGTTGATGACGTGTGAAGGTGGTGTTGTGGTTTGAAACAATAAAAGAAATAGAAAGAATGATGATGGTTCGGTTATTTAACAGAAAGAAAGAAAAGAAGATAGTGTTAGGGAATAATGATTTCATTGATTGATTTTGTCATACAACATAGCCGTATATGTATACAAGGATAATGAGCTGGATCCTAACAATCATCCCTACAATTCTGGGCTTATTTAATCACAGACTTGTACACTTGCTATCTATAACATAAAGTATATGTAAAAAATATATCCTAAGAATTATATCGGCTACTAAATAGCAAGTGGTGTGCTAAAGTTTATGCATATAGTATTATATAATATATTTATATATGCATTCTCAAATGTTTAAAACACAGAAAGTGAAAGTGAGATGAGACATAAAGTGAATGAAATTGCCAATTAGAAACAGTAAAGCATCCATATAATTGGAGTTATCTTACCGACGATTTTACGGAGCGTGTCCATTGCTAAACAGTTAACGTATAAAAGTGTTCTTAAAAATCCTAAACTTTTAGATTAAATATATTTAATTATTTCACTCATTAACTATTTGAAACCTGATCAAAAAGGTTCAATAATTATTTATTTTATGTTCCAATTTATATGTACGGAGTGCTAATATTTTATCTTAAAAGGGTAAAAATATTTTTGACAAATCTAAAATCTTCGTAATCAATTTACAGTTCAACTTTTATTTCAAACTTTCATGGACATGTACAATATCTATATTAAAACTAACAAATCGTTAACCGAGTGCTACTGACGTTTACTAATTAGACTCGAAATTATTTATTTTTAATATATTCTCTTTCTATATATAAAGAGTTTTAAAATAGCAAGTTTAACTACTAAATAAATATATTATATATCCTTAAACCATTGAATTTAATATAATTTATATATTTACATGTAATATTTATATACATATCTATATATATAAATATATATCTATATATTTATAATAATAGTTTTCATTACATCGCATATTATTTTTCATATTTATTTTCAACAATTAAATCATATATTATTTCAAATAATATTTTCAAATTAATGTATATGTATCTATTTATATATAGTTGTTCGTGAATCATTGAGAATGGTCAAAAGTCAACTGAATATACAAAACAGTTCAAAGTTTTTGAGACTCAACATTACAGACTTTGCTTATCATGTCGGAATCATATAAGAATTAAGTTTAAATTTGGTCGGAAATTGCCGGGTCGTCACATGGACGACAACTTCATGACCTAAATCAAGAAGCGCGTGTCTTTTTCGGAAGACTTTACTTCCTTCTAATGATGGAATTGATTCATCGTGTAGATCCATCTTTCTTTCAAAAGTATCACAATAAACCGGCTAAAACTATTAATTTAGTTCAAAACAAAAGCACCTGCAATAACTTTACAGAAACATGTGATAGATAATTTTTAATTGAATAACTTGGTACATTCTCCCCACACTTAGTTTATTTCTTTGCCTTTTTATTCTCTTATATTCCATTCTTAAATGAATTCAAGCGTTTTGGGTTGTTTCTCAATTTATGTCCTTTTTAAGGTAACGATAATTTCGGTATTAACACCTAGTTTTCATCGTTCATAAATATGTATAAACATGATTTTAAATTCATTTAGTTGAAATTTTTTTCAAATTTTCACAAAATTTGGCAAATAAACCAAGTGTAAACCCGAGAGAATTTATAACCCTTCCCCACACTTGAGATCATGCAATGCCCTCATTTGCATGAAATCAGACTCTAATTATAAATTCATGAGGGTGATTAGTGTAGAAAAGTGATTAAGAATACCTAGTTTGTACTTACAAAGCTCGACGAATGATAGATGGCGCGCCTCATCGTTCATTCCTTCTTGTATTATCACACATGTTTTTTTTCAAAAATGGTTGCTTTTCTGAACTGTTTGCTAATCTTTGAAAATGCATCTTTTACCCTAATTTATTATGCATGTTTATTAACGAGTTATGCACTAACCCGAACCCCTAATTTAACGTTAAGTGGGGTTAGACTTCCCCACACTTAGCTGACGACATGTGAAATCGGTGGAATAAGTTCCACGAATTAAAATAGTGAGCCAGTTATTTGCATCTCGGGTGGTGTATAATATATCAATGGGTTTAAAGTTTAGACTCACCCGATCGTCACTACTTAATTCTTTTTTAAGTGTAGCTTTTAGTAAATGGATATGTCTCTTTTCTGGTTCTTGGTCAAATGGATCGATATACACCGACATACTTATATCTATAGGGTGGTCAATTCCAAAAGTGTCCTTCCGTTTATTCTCGGGATTAAAGTTTTCACCTCTATTACCCAATTGGGTGAAATCCGAGGTGTCATTATCTATTACAGCTCGTAGTTCATCTTCAGTAGATGACTCGTCTATTGAGAATATTGGGTTGGAAAGTTGTGGGATGGTAAAGTTCGGTTTGGCCTCGGGGGTAAAATTTTCAACGTTATCGTTTTCCCAAGAGTACCAATTTGTCACCCTTTCTTCTTCTTCATCCTCCATTGATGGATTGATTATTTCGTCGGTAGAGGCTAATGTGTCGATATGTTGTGAATTTGGTAAGACTGAATAAAAAGTATCATCGGGATAGTTGGTGATTTCGGAGCTCCCGAATTCATCAAAATTCGATGATTTGAGATTTTCTTGCACACGACTCCTCAGATCAACAGGTGTGTAATCTGATAGAGTTTCAGCTTGCCGGTTTACAAACTCTCTCATTTGTTCCTTTTGAGCATCAAGTTCTTCGAGTTTGATTTTCATATTGTCTAAAGAATTTTCGGACACGTAATTTTCCTCGTCTTCTGGTTGTTGAGTTTGGATATATTCTTGGTAATAATCCCAGTTTGAATTGCGTTCTTCATAATCGTTCCATTCAGGTTCTGTGGGTACGTAATTTTCCATAGGAACGTAATAATAACATTCCCATGTTGAGTGATAATCTCCACAGATTTCACAACCAGTTATTGTTTCGTCATTTGTGATCCAAGATTGACTGAACGAATTGTCATCAACACTCGGTTGAGAGTATTGATTTAATTGATTTTGGAGTTCAAAAAGAGTTTCCAAGGCCTTGTTTTCAAAATTTTCCATTTTATTGCGACGGCCAAATTTTAGCTACATTCACAAATGATCCTATTAGTTATAAAAATAGAAAAACTTATATAAGTTGTCCAATTAATAGACTTTTCTGATTTTTGCCCACGTTTCGAATAGCCAAAAGATGCAGCAGGTAGCCAGGACCCTTTAAATCGGAAGCCCACAACTAGCCACTAACAAATCCAACTATTACTACGAACCAGAAAAATGTCAACGTCCATTAACTTAACCGCTTAAATAATTTTTCTTTCCGTTTTGAGAATTAGATAAGAAGTAGAGAAAATTTCTAAGTCCTAGAAAACTAAAGCGTCGAGAAATAAGAAAGAAATAGATTGCGCGTCGAAAAGTGTCGAAAAAATAAAAAGGTAGAAAAATAGGCGTCGAAAAATAAAAATAAGAAAATAAAACGTCGGAACTTAAAAGTCTAAAAACTAAATCTAAAAAGTTGTGCCTAAAGGTATTAAGGCTTAGAAGCAATTCTATAGGAAATCCGCAATTACTTAAAGGCACTAAAATCTATTTAAAACTAAAGCGAAAAACGGCGTCGCAAAATTCTAAAGCACCTAAATCTTAGTCTAAGGAATAAGCACTTAAGGGATTTTACGGCAATGCCTAAAAATTCTAGAAATAAAAATGAAACTACGGCAAAAACTAGACTTAAAACTAAGCACGAATGATAAAAATACAAAAATTACGCTAAAAATAATTAAAAGATACAAAATATAAAGGAAAATAAAAAGTTGATAAAATTATATATTTTTATAAAAATATTATTTTTATATTTATATTATAAAAGTATTAATTTTAAATAAAATAAAACTAATTATAAGTAATAATAACTAATTAAAAACTGAAATATAATAATAATAAATAGATTAGGGTTTATAATAATAATAATAATAAAATCCGTAATAAATGCGAAATTAGGGTAGAATGGTGGCCTGTCAGAAGACCTCATGCGACTCGCATGGGGTTCAGTTGAAATATCATGCGACTCGCATGGTGTTCGGATCCAGGCAAAAAGTTGGGCTGCTACAGTACCTTGGCCCGATTACTTATTATTTTTTTTTTTATTTTTTTATTTTTTTCTGTTTTTCTATTTTTTAATTTTTCTGTTTTAAAATTTAATATAAAATATTTATATAGTTTAAATAAAAACTTATATTTTTATAAAACTAAAAATAGAAATATTTGATAATTTTGTAAATAAAAATCTTAAAAATATATATAAGTATATTTTTTTTCGGTTTTAAAATTTTTTTTTTTTTTTTTTTTTTTTTTAGATTTTATATTGTTTTTTCTAAAAATGTAAATAAATATTTCGCCGACTCCCCGGCAGCGGCGCCAAAAACTTGATGTCGTAGCGTGGGGTTACGAAATATACTATATTTTTAATACGGAATGCTACAAAATTTAACAAGTTTTAATTAAATATTTACAAAATGGATATACCAAAACCTTGCTACAACACAATAGGCAGTGTACCTAGTCGCGGAGTAGTATAGTTTTTAGTAAGTCCGGTTCGTTCCACAGGGAGACGGGCTTATGAAACACTTATTTTTATATAATTATATTTGTACAAAATATATATAATTATATATAATAATATATAAAAGGAGAGTTTACCGTTTAATGACCGGTTTGTCGATTTTATATTTTAAGCGAAGCGTATAGTAAATGACGATATTTAAATAACAATATAAAATAAATAACAATAATTAAAATGACAATAAATAAAAGTACGAGGAAATATGAAATAAAATATATTATGCTTATTTAAACTTCCGTAACCATGATGGTTGACGTGTTGATTTTAGTTTTATGCCCATGGGTTAATTGTCCTTTGTCCTGGATTATTTAATATGTCCGTCTGGTTTTTGTCCATAACAGTCCATCGGTCATAAATTTAAAGTGCGAGTGTCCTCGTCAATTTATTCTTATACCCGAAGTCAAATATTCCAACTAATTGGGGACTTAAACTGTAACAAGGTTTTAATACTTTGTTTAATAATTACACCAGGATATCGACTGCGTGTAACCCAAGGTTAATACTTTGTTATCAATTATGCCAAGTGTCCTTGTACATAATTTCACCCTTGTTTTAATAATTCCATAGATTATTAATCCATTCCCGTGTCCGGTTAAATGAACGATTATTCGTACATATAAATACCCCGCCCATCGTGTCCGATCGAGTGTATATGGTTATTTATAGGTACATCCAATTTTAAATCTTTATATTAAAATTAACAAACTATCATTTAGTTAAACAAATATAAAGCCCATTAATAGCCCATAGTCTAATTTCCACAAGTGTCGTTCTTTTGTCCAAACTCCAATTATGGTACAAAGCCCAATTACCCCGTCTTAATATTTAGTCCAACATCATGATTACTTTGGCTCAAATAAGCATAATAATAACTTAAGTATGAGACATTAATTTAAAAAGGAGAACATAACTTACATTGAGTATTTATCGCGTAGTGTTACACGGACAGAATTTCGACTTCAAAAACCCGTAAAATAACCTTTACATAACCCGAACTAATCTAATATAAAACTACCCTATACTATATATATAATATATATATTTATTATTATTTATTACAGAGTATTATTATTTATTTGTGTGTGTGGTGTGTTAAAAACGAGTAGAAAACTGGCCTTTTATAGAACCTGAGCTGAATCTGATCCTCATGCGACTCGCATGGGAAATAGGCATAAATCCATGCGAGTCGCATGGCTATGCTGGAAAGCTCACATACGTTTGTCACATAGCTTTGCCGACATAATATAAAATAAATATAAATATATAAATAATTAATATAATTATTTATATATTATATTTTATTCTTGTGCATAGTAGACTAGATATTTTTGGTCCGTTGCGTCGGGCGTTTCTTTTTGGCTCGGGTCCCGGTTCCGGATTTTCGGACGTCTTCGCGTATTATTTTATATCGTGTACTTTGCGTTCCGCAACTTGTACTCTTGTCATTTTTAGACGTCCTTCATAAATATTTTGAACCTTTTTGATTGAATCTTGTACATTTGAGCATTTTGGACCTTTTTGTCTTCAAATCTTCGTTTACGCCTTTTGTCTTCGCACTTATTAAATATAAACGAATATTACTTGAATATGGAACAATTACAACTAAAATCTTGTCTTTCTTGGGGGATAATGCTATGAAATATATGTTCCTTTTTAACCTTATCAACATAGCTTTTAGATGTATGTACTATTAATATATACACTCTAATGATCAGCTCTTAGCAGCCCATGTGAGTCACCTAACACATATGGAAACCATCATTTGGCAACTAGCATGAAATATCTCATAAAATTACAAAAATATTAGTAATTATTCATGACTTATTTACAAGTAAACAAAATTACACATCCTTTATATCTAATCCATATATCAAGAATACTTCCAAGTTTGCTAGCTTACTTCCAATCTTGTAAAGTGATCATCCAACCTCAAGAAATCTTTCTTATTTATAGTAACATATATTTCTAATACAAGGTAATACTCATATTCAAACTTTGCTTCAATTTCTATAACTATAACAATCTTATTTCGAGTGAAAATCTTACTTGAACTTGTTTTCGTGTCATGATTCTGCTTCAAGAACTTTCAAGCCATCCAAGGATCCTTTGAAGCTAGATCTATTTTTCTCATTTCTAGTAGGTTTATCCATAAAACCTGAGTTAGTAATAATGTTCATAACATCATTCGATTCATATATATAAAACTACCTTATTCGAAGGTTTAAACTTGAAATCACTAGAACATAGTTTAGTTAATTCTAAACTTGTTCGCAAACAAAAGTTAATCCTTCTAACTTGACTTTTAAAATCAACTAGACACATGTTCTATATCTATATGATATCCTAACTTAATGATTTAAAACCTGGAAACACGAAAAACACCGTAAAACCGGATATACTCCGTCGTAGTAACACAGCGGGCTGTTTTGGGTTAGTTAATTAAAAACTATGATAAACTTTGATTTAAAATTTTTTCTTCTGGGAAAATGATTTTTCTTATGAACATGAAACTATATCCGAAAACCATGGTTAAACTCAAAGTGGAAGTATGTTTTCCAAAATGGTCATCTAGACGTCGTTCTTTCGACTGAAATAACTACCTTTACAAAAATGACTTGTAACCCATATTTCTGACTATAAACCTATAATTTTTCTATTTATATTCATAAAATAGAGTTCAATATGAAACCATAGCAATTTGATTCACTCAAAACGGATTTAAAACGAAGAAGTTATGGGTAAAACAAGATTAGATATTTTTTGATTGTTGTAGCTACCGGAAATATTGTAACAATTCTATAAAAATCATATCCTAGATAACTTATATTGTATTATACAGTATTCTAATATATTATGTAATCTTGGGATACCATAGACACGTATGCAAATGTTTTGACATATCATATCGGCCCATGTATATATATTATTTGGAACAACCATAGACTCTATATATGCAGTAATGTTGGAGTTAGCTATACAGGGTTGAGGTTGATTCCAAAAATATATATACTTTGAGCTGTGATCTAGCCTGAGACATGTATACACTGGGTCATGGATTGATTCAAGATAATATATATCGATTTATTTATATACATCTAATTGTGGACAACTAGTTATAGGTTACTAACGAGGACAGCTGACTTAATAAACTTAAAACATTAAAACGTATTAAAAATGTTGTAAATATATTTTGAACATACTTTGATATATATGTACATATTTGTTATAGGTTCGTAAATCGACCAGTAGCCAAGTCTTACTTCCCGACGAAGTAAAAATCTGTGAAAGTGAGTTATAGTCCCACTTTTAAAATCTAATATTTTGGGATGATAATACATGCAATTTTATAAATGTTTTACGAAATAGACACAAGTAAATGAAACTACATTATATGGGTGAATGATCGAAGCCGAATATGCCCCTTTTTAGCTTGGTAGCCTAAGAATTTGGGAACAGGCCCCCAAATTGATGCGAATCCTAAAGATAGATCTATCGGGCCCAACAAGCCTCATTCTGGAATTTGAAATGCTTTAGTACTTTGATTTTATCATGTTCGATGGGTGTCCCGGAATGATGGGGATATTCTATATGCATCTTGTTAATGTCGGTTACCTGGTGTTCACCATATGAATGAATTTTATCTCTATGTATGGGATGTATATTGAAATATGAAATCTTGTGGTCTATTATTATGATTTGATAATATATAGGTTAAACCTATAACTCACCAACATTTTTTGTTGACGTTTTAAGCATTTTTATTCTCAGGTGATTATTAAGAGCTTCCGCTATTGCATACTAAAATAAGGACAAGATTTGGAGTCCATGCTTGTATGATATTGTGTAAAAACTGCATTCAAGAAACTTATTTTTGATGTAATATATTCTTAATGTAAACCATTATTTAATGGTCGTGTGTAAACGCTATATTTTAGATTATCATTATTTGATAATCTATGTAATGCTTTTTAAACCTTTATCGATAAAATAAAGGTTATGGTTGTTTTAAAAATAAATGCAGTCTTTGAAAAACGTCTCATATAGAGGTCAAAACCTCGCGACGAAATCAATTAATATGGAACGTTTATAATCTATAAGAACAGAACATTTCAGTTGGTATCCGAGCGTTGGTCTTAGAGAACCAGAAATTTACATTAGTGTGTCTTATTGAGTTTGTTAAGATACATTAGTGAGTCTGGACTTCGACCGTGTTTTCTTTAAAAACGATTTCTTAACACTTTTGTTGGAAACTATATATTATTAACATGTAAATATTATGTGATATATTAACCTCTTAATGTGTTTGATATTGTGTGATAGATGTCTACCACTAGTACAAATCCCATTGACTCACCTAATAATAATGAAGAGTCGAATATAATTTGGGAAGATTCACAAATTCCCGAAGAGGAACCGGAAGAAGAGGAACCGGAAGAAGAGGAATCAGAAGAGGAGGAACCGGAAGAGGAGGAACCAGAAGAGGACGAGGTTCCGGAGGAAGAAATATTGATACCTACAGTAAATCGATTAAATAAAAGAAAATCATCAACCAACGGACCAAAGTTAAAAATGGTCAATGGTGTTTCCGCCGAGGAAGCAAAATATTGGGAAGATTACCAATTTTCCGATGAATCGGATCCTGATGAGGATTCCGATAATGTTATAGAAATTACCTCGACCCAATTTAATATGGCAAAAGAATATAATAAGGGAAAAGGTATAAAAATAGATAAACCTAATTCCAACCCCGATGAACTTTATATGTATCGGCAACGTCCGTATTTCCTAAATTGTAACAATAACCCAGGAACCTCTAAACCACCAGGTTTTTCTAAACCATTGTGAAAGACGACGGCTCGTATTAGAGGAACATCATATATCCCTAGAAAATTAGGAAAACGAACCAAGTCCGAAGAAGAAGAAACCAGTGATTCAGATTAGAGGGTTGTAATCATGTTGTGTATTATAAGTATTGTAGTGTGCTTGTACTTTTATGTTCTATGTAAAAATTGCTTGTATTGTTTGTTAATTATCTTTTACGAATCTAATCCTTATCTATTTTACAGTATAAAAACACAAAATGGACGTTAAGGATAGACAACCAAAAATTTTAGAAGACCTACCAGGAGATATGATTCATGAAATCTTGTCTAGAGTCGGGCAGAATTCATCAGCACAATTCATTACGGCAAAATTAGTTTGTCAAACGTTTGAAAGACATTCCAGGCATGCCTTAGTATATAAAAGGCTTTCCTTTGAAAGATGGGGTATATCACATTGGGGAGACTTTAAGTTACACCAAGTTTTCTTTAAGGCATTTAGTGCGAGAAACCCAGATGCAATTTTACGCTACGGGTTACGAACCTATTTTGACTCAACATATCCCAACATAGGACTTCGTTCTTTAGAAAGAGCTTCTAACATGCAACATAAAGAAGCATGTTATGCTTACGGGTTAATAATGTTCGCTTCTCATCAAATGGAGAAAAAGAACATTGGATTGAAACTTTTAAATAAAACATTTTCACAAGTGACGGACTCAGTAGTTGGGGTAAGAAACAAGGTTTTTAGATTGCTACGAGGCTGTTGGGCATTACGAAACCCTTGTCCTTTTGACGACATAACAAATGCTGCCTAGCCAATGGTCATAACGGTTACTTTCCACAAGATCAAGGATGGGAAGTCGTCTTAGTAAAACCAGAATGCATGACTTGTTTCTGGACTTTTGAATTACGTGTCTTTATTTCTTTTGTTGAACAACTTGCGTATTAACTAGAATTGCCTTTATAGCTGCCGGGTAGCAAAGTTATTATGTGCTCTATTTCTCCTATATGTATAATAGCGGTATTGTAAGTTTGTAATATTTTGTATAAAGTTTGAACGCTAAATATTATTGTAATAAGTTTTTCATATAGAAGCGTAGTAGTTAAGTTGTATAGTAGCTAGTAAGTATGAACTTAACGGGTAGGTACTACCCGAATTAAAACTATAAAATGGTAATATGAAGAAAAAGCTTTTATAAATAAGTTCATATAATGCTACGAGATACTATTGACTACTCTTAAATTCTATATGATTAACTCAATTCTTTTGGCTATTTTTGAAGGAAATGGCACCAGCGACTCGTCAGAATTTGAACATGAGCGAGGAAGACTTCCGTGTTTTCCTTGCAGCAAACATAGCCGCAGTACAGGCTGCGATGTAAAATAACAATAACTCTGGATCTAACAGTGGAACTAATTCTACAAAAAATCATGTAGGATGCTCCTACAAAGAATTCACTGCCTGCAAACCTTTGGAATTTGATGGAACTGAAGGACCAATTGGATTGAAACGGTGGACCGAGAAATTCGAATCGGTGTTTGCCATAAGTAAGTGTACTGAAGAGGAAAAAGTTAAGTACGCTACGCATACCTTCACAGGTACTGCGTTAACGTGGTGGAACACCTATCTTGAACAGGTAGGACAAAATGCTGCTTACACACTACCGTGGTCGGCATTCAAGCAATTGATGAACGAGCAGTACCGTCCTAGAAACGAAGTCAATAAGCTCAAAGTAGAGCTTAGAGAGTTATAAACACAAGGATTCGACATTACCACATATGAACGACGATTCACAGAGTTGTGCCTATTATGTCCAAGAAAGTTCGAAGATGAAGAATAGAAGATCGACGCGTTTATAAAAGAGTTACCAGTAAGGATTCAAGAAGATGTGAGTTCACACGAGCCCGCTTCCATAAAAAAGGCAAGTCGAATGGCTCATAAACTTATAAATCAGATTGAGGAAAGAATTAAAGAGCAGTCGGCCGAAAAAGCCAACATGAAACAACTCAAGAGAAAGTGGGAAGAACCCAGTGACAAGGGTCACCAATACAACAACAACAATTACAACCACAACCGCTAGGGATGGCAATGGATACCCGATCCAGTGGATATCCATCCGATCCACCCGATTATTCGTGGATATGGACGATCTAAATGGATATGGATATGGATGTGGATGAAAAAATTTCATCCATGGATGAACCCGCTTTCCCCTGAAATAACTAAATATATAAATTTATCACTCAAATTAGTATCATTTATGTAGTGATATTTCATTAATTATATTCATATTCATCTTTCTTTATATTTTTCTAAAAATATAACTTTTTTCTTATATTTTGTTTTGTTTAAATAATCAAACGTATTTATCGTACTTTGGTGGTTCAAATGTGATTCCATGTAACTAAAGGTAAGCAACTTACATGTCGATATCTTTACACGTTTAATAGGTTATCTATTGAATATTTGTTATATAGATTAGTAAAATGTGACTTTCGGTCGCATAAACTATTAAAAATATTACTTTTGATCGTATATAGTGAACCACCGCTTAATTGTTAAAAATAAAATAAATTTAAACGGATATGGATAATTATCCATTAATCCGCTTCACCCGACGAATATGGATATGGATGGATGAAAAGTAAAAAAAATAAATGGATATGGATATGGATACAGCCTCACCCGATCCATATCCGATCCATTGCCATCCCTAACAACCGCAACAACAATCGCAACAATAACTGCAATCCCAACAATAACTACAACAAACGTCCCAAAAACAACAACAACAACTACAACAACCGTTCCAACAACAATAACAATCCCAACAACAACATCAATAACAACAACGGCAACAAAAACCAAAAATGCCAAAGGTGTGAAGAGTGTACCACCAGAATGGGTTCTGCACGACATTTTGCACCAAGTGTAAAAGAACTGGCCATGGTGTGAAAAAGTGTGAGGTCTACGTACCAAAGTTTAACAAAACTAAAGGAACAAATAGTGGCGAAATAAGTAATGCCGCCTTTGTTTGTTATGGATGTGGAAAACTGGGCCACATTAGAAGTAATTAACCGAATCAGGAGAATACTAATGGGCAGGGCCGCAGAAGAGTTTTCAATATTAATATGGTAGAAGCGCAGGAAGACCCAGAGCTTGTTACGGGTACGTTTCTTATTGATAATAAATCTGCTTATGTTTTATTTGATTCGAGTGCGGATTGAATCTATATGAGTAGAGATTTTTGTGCTAAGTTAAGTTGCCCATTGACGCCTTTGGATAGTAAATTTTTACTCGAATTAGCAAACGGTAAATTAATTTCAGCAGATAATATATGTCGGGATAGAGAAATTAAACTGGGGGATGAAACGTTTGAAATTGGTTTAATACCAGTCGAGTTAGGGAGTTTTGATGTAATAATTGGCATGGACTGGTTGAAAAAGGTGAGAGCAGAGGTCGTTTGTTACAAAAATGCGATTCGCATTATGCGTGAAAAAGGAAAACCTTTAATGGTGTACGGATAAAAGAACAACGCAAAATTAAATCTTATTAGTAGTTTGAAGGCGCAGAAACTAATAATAAAAGGTTGTTATGTCATTCTAGCACACATCAAGGAAGTTAAACCTGAAGAAAAGAACATCAGTGATGTTCCCGTCGCAAAAGAATTTCTCAATGTATTTCCGAAAGAATTACCGGGATTACCCCCACATCGATCCGTTGAATTTCAAATAGACCTTGTACCAGGAGCTGTACCAATAGCTCGTGCTCTATACAGACTCGCACCCAGCGAAATGAAAGAATTAAAAGTCAATTACAAGAACTGTTAGAGCGTGGTTTCATTCGACCAAGTACATCACCATGGGGAGCTCCTGTTCTGTTTGTCAAGAAGAAAGATGGTACATTCAGGTTGTGTATCGACTACCGAGAGTTGAACAAACTTACCATCAAGAACCGTTACCCACTACCGAGAATCGATGACTTATTTGATCAACTACAAGGCTCGTCGGTTTATTCGAAGATTGATTTACGTTCTGGGTATCATCAAATGCAGGTGAAGGAGGATGATATTCCGAAGACTGCTTTTAGGACGCATTACGGTCATTAC
The DNA here is from genome assembly GCF_046630445.1 of Rutidosis leptorrhynchoides. NCBI lineage: Eukaryota > Viridiplantae > Streptophyta > Magnoliopsida > Asterales > Asteraceae > Rutidosis > Rutidosis leptorrhynchoides. Next base: position 491,428,575 of record NC_092335.1, read on the forward strand.
GAGTTTATGGTTATGACGTTTGGGTTGACTAACGCACCAACTGTGTTCATGGACCTCATGAACCGAGTGTGTGGACCATACCTTGACAAGTTTGTCATTGTTTTCATCGATGACATACTTATTTACTCAAAGAATGACCAAGAGCATGTAGAACATTTGAGAAAAGTGCTAGAGTTGTTAAGAAAATAAAAACTGTACGCTAAGTTTTCAAAGTGTGCATTTTGGTCGGAAGAAGTTCAATTCCTCGGTCATATAGTGAACAAAGAAGGTATTCAGGTGGATCCTGTAGAGACCCGTCCTAATCCATCCGTACAAAGTCCATATCGATTATAAACAATTCACAACAGTTGATTACATTGCGAGGTACTTGACCTCTATATGATACATTTTACAAACATTGCATTTGTTTTTGGGAAGACAATCCTTCATTACATCGAAAGTTGACGGCATGCATACCATTTCATAATATATCTATCTATAATTGACTTAATAATAATCTTGATGAACTCAACGACTCGAATGCAACGTCTTTTGAAATATGTCATGAATGACTCCAAGTAATATCTCTAAGATGAGCAAATGCACAGCGGAAGATTTCTTTCATACCTGAGAATAAACATGCTTTAAAGTAACCATAATAATATTAATTATAATAATTCTTTTAAAACATACTGTAGTTAAGATTTTAATAATTTTCATAATAATATTTATATCCAAAATTTCTATATTATTAATTTTAACAATATTATTAAACTTGTATATTCATAGTTATAATAATCATAACTTTCGTGTTTAATTTATAAACTAATGACTATAGTTTCTTTTAATATTAATTTGTATTCATAAACATAATCAACATGTGTTCATATAATTATAATCAATCTCCTAATCTTTATCATAATACTTTTTATTATAAATTAACCTGTTTAGTATTCTTGAAATCCTATTATTATTACTAACAAAATAACACCATTAATAATACTAATGATAATCATACATAAAATCTTAATGTTCATCATACATAAATATAATACTACAATAATGATAATACTTACTTACTATAATAATAATAATTATAATTGTAACTATAATTATAATAGTAAGAATGTTTGATATTTAATGCTTTTATTAGTAATAACATATTAACAATAATATACATACCATAATTATAATAGTGATAATAATAAATAACAATACTAATAATAAATAAACTTTTAATATAAAGGACTACCTTCTAAGACTTTAATAAAAAGAATTGCACCGAACCGGAATCGAACTCGAGACCTCTCGTTAACCCAACACTACACTAAACCATCCAAGCTATTCTGTTTTCTTGATTAGTACGCGTTTCACATTTATTTAAACCCGTTAAAATCTATTTCCTTCATCTTTTTTACTCGACAGCTCAATCACAGACACCATAATCAAAATTGTGAATTAATTTGTTGGGTATAAGTATTATAATAGAAACAGATATGTTCGGTTTTTGTGTAATTGAATTAACAAACAACAAAATTCAAACAGCAGTAGCTGTTGTTGAAAAAAAAAATGAACTCGAGGATCGATTTTCAATTTCCAAACGTTTTTAGATTACAACTCCTACATGAAAAAGGTTCTAAATTACTCATACAATCTTCCTACATCATCAATTGAATTCAAAACATCAAAAAAATTCCTAATTTCTTTATGAACACAATCTTTGACTTTTGCAAATATAACTTTGACTTTCAAAATTTGAATTCGATAAGAGAGATTGGTGTTTGAAACTTTGCAGTAAATTTAAGTAAGAGATTCCTATCGTGACAGCATTTGTGGATTTTGAAATAAAAACCGAATTCGAGTTTTTGATAAATATATCCCACAAACAGGGCAGTCGACTAAAAGCTTTTGATTTTTCTGTTTTTAGTTCACAATTGCAACAATGTTTATATGTAATGTGATAAATAAAAGATTGCAACAGTGTTAAGATTTGATTATATTGCTTTATAGCTATAATTGGGGTCGACGGGTAAATATTCATCAGAGATTGACGAATAATATAAAAAACAAAATATTGGATTTCAATGGCGATGGTTAACAGCTTTTGGATTTATTGATGTTAGCTTCCTCAATCAAAAACAGTAATTGCTAATCTAATACAGTGGATAATGACTTAAAACCTGATTTGGATTCTTATTTTTATAAATACGTATATATATTATTAGGTATTATATTCAGTATATAAATCATATACTGTACCTGTATATATATAGATATATATGTTTTGTATCTGTATAATTTATATATTTGCATATCGTATCAGTATATATCTCTGTTATACATATATTGTATGTATATATCTATTTTATGTATTATTATTAATCTTACTATTTAATAGATATACTTATAATAATAATACTCCTAATATTATAAATAATAATGATGATGATATAGTAATAATAATAATATTAATTTTAGTGTTGATAATAATAATAAGTATAAATTTATAACTATAATAATAATTATATTAATGTTATTATTATAAATGATAATAACAATGTTAGTAATATATATATATATATATATATATATATATATATATATATATATATATATATATATATATATATATATATATATATATATATATATATATATATATATCACTTCACATCTATATGTTATATTTTGAAAATATTACTATTAATAATACCGATTATAATAATAAAAGTGATAATAACATTCATAGTATTACAATTATATTTTTAAATTGAAATTACATATATTATTATTACAATTTATTAATTTTGTAATATTTAATAATTTCATGATATATATATATATATAACAACATATTTTGAATATTTAATATCTACACATCTTATATATATATATATATATATATATATATATATATATATATATATATATATATATATATATATATATATATATATATATATATATATATATATATATATATATATATGTATATATATTACAGTATATATATCATAATATTTATACGTATAATTCATATAGGTTCATTTTGAATTACAACTTAACTATCTTGTAACTTATCTTACATTTTTAATTCAAATGTTAAATTATATTTTACTATTTTTAATTTATTATTTATACTTATATATATATATATATATATATATATATATATATATATATATATATATATTTACATATTTATTTACAGACAACTTGTTCGTGAATGGGCGGGCATAGTCAAAGGTATAACTGAATCTATATAAATAGTTCAACAAAAAAAAATTTGTAACTCAGTTTAACAGACTTTGCTTATCAAGTTGAAACTATATAAGATTAAGTGTAAATTTGATCGGAAATCTCCGGGTCGTCACAGTACCTACCCGTTAAAGAAATTTCGTCCCGAAATTTGAGTGAGGTGGTCATGGCTAACAAAAAAATGTTTTCATGACGAATATGAGTTGATAATAAAGTTTTATCATTATTAAGTAACATAGATAAAACGATTTGATTATGTGAAGCGTACGAGTGAAGTTGTCACAAAAGATTGAAATAGGAAAAGTAAAGATTCGTCTTAACTTTTGACAGAGTCAGGGTTGAATTCCGGAATTCAAGGGATTCAAAAGAAAATCTTGGAAATCTATAAGATCTGATTCTTCGAGATTTAAGGAAATTAAGATCTCTATAATTAAATACGGTGATCTTCCTCGATTACTCTGTCTGATATTCCCCTTATAAATTAAACTTTTTCCGTTCCATTATTTTCACCATTCCTATCCTCTCTTCCTTAGTTCATACATCTAAAAGATTGTGAAATTGCTTAATTCAGTTCTGATCCTTGTCCTTATCCTTACTTTTACAACAATCATTCTCATTTTCCAACTTCCACCGGAGGAATCTGCTTTCTTCTACTTCGCACTTGGGGTTATAGTGTTTTTAATTATCCCGTGTCTTTATGTTGCGATAAACATTGATATACACGGTTTGTAATTTCTACGTTATTGTTGGGTTTTATATCTTCCCTTATATTTCGATGTCCCTACTTCTGTCTCCTATAATCATTGTCATCCATAATTAATGCTCTCTCCTATTTGCTGCGATTTATACCCCCTTTCTCTTTCGGAACTTCATGCTTTTGTTTTCTTTTCGCAAATAATGGTCCAGACTTCATAGGTATGGAGTTTCGAATTATCATAATATACAAGGTAGAAAGGAAAGGTAGTAGCACGATTTGATTTGTTAAATTACCAGAATTACTGAGGATAGAACTATCTAGAATATATTTTCTTGATATGTTCAGAAGTTAAGTAGAATGAAAGAGTTATGTAACATGGCACGTGATGATGTTATGATTCCATGAATCATCACGTCCCATTAGAAACTCAGCATGACTTACTGTAATATAATCACATTGATCAAGTGTCATTATATTATACTAACTCATGCTTCAGTTCCCAACACTAATTCAGAATTCATTCATAGTTTATACTTAGCTTTTACAGAAATTTCCAATATAATGTATTACAGATAGCACGAAGAGGTATATAATTTTGGACGAGAATATTTATGAAAATATCTTCAGAAATATCGAAGATATTTATGATGATATTTTGGAATTTCTAAGTTCGATGGTTGATGAAGAAAGATTTTCTGCAAGATTTTAACATGACCTCGGAGCAAGATATTCTCTAAAGATTTCATCGAATTCAGAATTACCTGGATCCTTTAAATATAGGGTTTGGTCCTTGTATTTGTCCTTGGTCTCCTTCATGGGTAGCTCAATCTGTTTTTTAGTACCAAATTTTCTATCGAGCGTTCCTAACACTCCTTTCTTTATCATCAAACTTTTGGCCGTTTAGACCTTCTACCATTTTTCTCTTTCCTCTGCATTTAATGCTACGATATCTGAATCATTGTTTATTAATCGGAAGTGGTTTCAGGAGAATTGTGTTTTTAGATGATTAAACACTGATGGTAATATGGTGGAATATAAAAGGTTTCCCAATAACAATAAAAGAACACACATAATATGTCAAGGTGATAATAAGGTTGTTTCGAATGAAAAGTCGAAGTTGACTTGCTGGAGCTGTGACAAAATTTGCTACTTTGAAAGGAAAAATCAAGTTATTTTGGGTAATAATAACACTAAAGGAATTAGCACAGATACGTGTTAAATGTTTACTCAGGTTCCGAGTGTTTTTCAGAGGCATAACTATATGTATCAACCTTTTCTTCCGTAGATGAAGTGCAGTTGGTTCATTCTCTCGATTGAGGTGTTTTCAAGTATCATGAAAGGTTTGAATCGCAAATTGTAATCATCAAGATACAAATGAGGTTTAGGATTAAATCAAGTCGCAAACTTGAAGAATTGTTTAGTTACATATCTTATAATCAATATTTTAATTCATTTTAATTGTCCAATGTTGGTAGTCCCCAGTTGATAGTCCACAGTTAACAGTCCAATAATTCATATATAGTTTAATTTATAATATTCGAATTAATTAATACGTATCGTGACCCGTGTACATGTCTCAGACTCGATCACAACTCAAAGTATATATATTATTATAGAATCAACCTCAACCCTGTATAGAGATCTCGATCATTACTGCATATAGAGTGTCTATGGTTATTCCAAATAATATATATAGATGAGTCGATATGATATGTCAAAACCTTGTATACGTGTCCCAATACTTAAAATGCGTAAATAACAGTATTTAAATAACGATAAATAAAGTGCATAAAGTAAATAACAGAAATTAAATGACGACAAATAAAATTACGAGTATATAAATTGCGATAAATAAATTGCGATAAATAAAATGTAATCAGTTAGCTGGGAATAGTTAGCTAGGATTTTTGTTAGCGTGGATTCTTAATAGAATTTCTCATAGTTAATTCATTTGTTTCTAACAAATTTTATTTTGTCCAATGTTTTCTTTATTATGCCACTTGTTGGATTCTGGTAAATCAAAATCCAAATATGAAATTTGATGAAAATGGTTATTTTGCGGTGAACGAATACGTATATATCGGTGGTTGTAAGTAGGATAGTGAACGACTGTTGAATCAGCTTCGAATAATGTACAGTGTAATTTATTAATGTGAAATCTTAAATATTCCTCGGGTATTAGCTACCCGTTAAAATATTTTCACCATTAACAGTTTGTACAATAAAACTTTTAATTACAATCTTTATGAAAACATATATACATATATATTTTCTTCAGACGTAATCGTGGATTTAATAAGTCAATGTGATATTAAACTCATTAGATTTACGGCTAGAACTAGAGTACATAATCTCTAAAACATTAGAGATTACATAATCGCCGTGAAGGACGAAGATAGTTTATGTAGAACGATTTGTAGAATGATGATTATGCTTGAGGTATAGATTGCGAGGTTGAGACGTGTGATGATGTTGTTGTTGGTGGTACTGGTTATGCTGTTGGTGCTGCTGATGGTGGTACTGTTGCTGTCGGTGTTACAAGTGTTGTTGGTGCTGAGGTTGGTGATGATGTTGGTGTAGTAAGTATAGCTTGTAGTTCACGCACCATTCTTTTCAGGTTTTCTATCCTACCCTCTATCATTTCTATCCATCCACTCATCTGATTTGATAGATCTTGATTATCAATTCGAAGTTCCCTAACTTCTTCTAATATTCCCCTTCGATTGATATTCAGAAGTAGAGGTTGAATATTTTCTGAGATTGCATTAACGCGACCTTCAAGGTGGAAAACTTTAGCAAGAAGGGTGAATACAGTGTTGCGCATAGGTTCACCGGTGAGTACATCATTTTCTCCGATGTTAGGAGGTAAGTTTGGTTCGCGGTAGGGCTCACCTTCTTCATTTCTCCATCAAGTGAGTAAGTCTCGAACCCACCCCCATCTCCTCCAGAAAGAAAAATAACTAAATGGTTGAGGCACTTCTAGTTCATTGACTTCGGAGTCTGCTTCAATATACATCTCGAAATTGCTTCCGGAACTAATGGAATCCAAGCTAGGTGTAGGATCCATCTCTCACGATCAGTTAAAGGGTTTTGATATGAAATGATTTTCGAATATCGAATGATATTCTAATTATATATAGAATATCTATACATACTTCCAAAGATCCTGTGAATTACGGAGAAAATTAAGGAAACGTGTCAGATAAAGTCTACAGTGACAGATACGCTAAGATATGGATTAGTAGATATGCTAAGATATGAATTTTTTCTATACACTATTCATGCAATCATTGCAGTAAGATGTGTCTAGACTAAGAATGATAAGCAAATAATTTCCTAAGGATGATAAACTGATGATTTCCGACAAAAATGATAAGCAAAATTTTGACATGCAGACACGGTCTAAGTCCAGACTCACTAATGCATCCTGACGACTTATCAGTTATACACACTAATGCAGACCTGGTTCGCTAAGACCACCGTTCTGATACCAACTGTAGAGACCCATCCTAATCCATCCGGACAAAGTCCATATCGATTATAAACGATTCATAACAGTTGATTACATAGCGAGGTACTTGACCTCTATATGATACATTTTACAAACATTGCATTCGTTTTTGAGAAGACAATTTTTCATTACATCGAAAGTTGACGGCATGCATACCATTTCATAATATATCTATCTATAATTGACTTAATAATAATCTTAATGAACTCAACGATTCGAATGCAACGTCTTTTGAAATATGTCATGAATGACTCCAAGTAATATCTCTAAGATGAGCAAATGCACAGCGGAAGATTTCTTTCATACCTGAGAATAAACATGCTTTCAAGTGTCAACTAAAAGGTTGGTAAGTTCATTAGTTTAACATAAATAATCATTTCCATCATTTTAATAGACCACAAGATTTTCATTTTCAGTTCTCATAAATAAACGTCCCATGCATAGAGACAAAAATATCATTCATATGGATTGAACACCTGGTAACCGACATTAACAAGATGCATATAAGAATATCCCCTATCATTCCGGGAAATCCTTCGGACATGATATAAAACAACATCGAAGTACTAAAGAATCCGGTACTTTGGATGGGGTTCGTCGGGCCCATAGATCTATCTTTAGGATTCGCAACAATTAGACGTGCACTAATTCTCAAAATTAGTGATGTTCCCTAATTCTTAGGCTACCAAGCTAAAAGGGGCATATTCGGCTTCGATCATTCAACCATATAATGCAGTTTCGATTACTTGTGTCTATTTCGTAAAACCTTTATAAAAATTGTGCATGTATTCTCAGCCCAAAAATATAAAGGGTAAAAAGGCAAATGAAACTCACCTAATGTATTTTGTAGTAAAAATACATATGACTATATTGAACAATGCAGGGTTGGCCTTGGATTCACGTACCTATATCAATTGTATATTCATTAATACATATAATCGTAATCGATTAAATATATATTATTATTATTATTAATGTAATTTATATATTTAATAATTTATAAGTTTCATTATTCATATATTTTCATCTTATATACTTAATTGTTAATTGAGTTAAGTTAAATATATTTTTATATGGGGATTACTTGTTTGTATTTAATAATTATAATAATACTAATATTAGTAAAAATATTGATACTTTATAATAATGATAAAAATGATAATAATAACAATGTTAATAATAATATTAGTAATGATAAAAATATTAATATTAATTTGTATTAAAGTAACCATAATAATTTTAATTATAATAATTCTTTTAAAACATACTGTAGTTAAGATTTTAATAATTTTCATAATAATATTTATATCCAAAATTTCTATATTATTAATTTTAACAATATTATTAAACTTGTATATTCATAGTTATAATAATCATAACCTTCGTGTTTAATTTATAAACTAATGACTATAGTTTCTTTTAATTTTAATTTGTATTCATAAACATAATTTACATGTGTTCATATAATTATAATCAATCTCCTAATCTTTATCATAATATTTTTTATTATAAATTAACCTGTTTAGTATTCTTGAAATCCTATTATTATTACTACCAAAATAACACAATTAATAATACTAATGATAATCATACATAAAATCTTAATGTTCATCATACATAAATATAATACTAGAATAATGATAATACTTACTTACAATAATAATAATTATTATTATTATAATTGTAACTATAATTATAATAGTAAGAATGTTTGATATTTAATGCTTTTATTAGTAATAACATATTAACAATAATATACATACCATAATTATAATAATGATAATAATAAATAACAATACTAATAATAAATAAACTTTTAATATAAAGGACTACCTTCTAAGGCTTTAATAAAAAGAATTGCACCGAACCGGAATCGAACCCGAGACCTCTCGTTAACCCAACACTACACCAAACCATCCAAGCTATTCTGTTTTCTTGATTAATACGCGTTTCACATTTATTTAAACCCATTAAAATCTGTTTCCTTCATCTTTTTCACTCGACAGCTCAATCACAGACACCATAATCAAAATTGTGAATTAATTTGTTGGGTGTACGTATTATAATAGAAACAGATATGTTCAGTTTTTGTGTAATTGAATTAACAAACAACAAAATTCAAACAGCAGTAGCTGTTGTTGAAAAAAAAATGAACTCGAGGATCGATTTTCGATTTCCAAACATTTTTAGATTACAACTCCTACATGAAAAAGGTTCTAAATTACTCATACAATCTTCCTACATCATCAATTGAATTCAAAACATCAAAAAAATTCCTAATTTTTTTATGAACACAATCTTTGACTTTTGGAAATATAACTTTGACTTTAAAAATTTGAATTCGATAAGAGAGATTGGTGTTTGAAACTTTACAATAAATTTAAGTAAGAGATTCCTATCATGACTGCATTTGTGGATTTTTGAAATAAAAACCGAATTCGAGTTTTTGATAAATATATCCCACAAACAGGGCAGTCGACTAAAAGCTTTTGATTTTTCTGTTTTTAGTTCACAATTGCAACAATGTTTATATGTAATGTGATAAATAAAAGATTGTAACAGTGTTAAGATTTGATTGTATTGCTTTATAGCTATAATTGGGGTCGACAGGTAAATATTCATCAGAGATTGACGAATAATATAAAAAACAAAATAATGGATTTCAATGGCGATGGTTAACAGCTTTTGGATTTATTGATGTTAGCTTCCTCAATCAAAAACAGTAATTGCTAATCTAATACAGTGGATAATGACTTAAAACCTGATTTGGATTCTTATTTTTATAAATATGTATATATATTATTAGGTATTATATTCAGTATATAAATCATATACTGTACCTGTATATATAGATACATGTTTTGTATCTGTATAATTTATATATCTGTATATCGTATCAGTATATATCTCTGTTATACATATATTGTATGTATATATCTATTTTATCTATTATTATTAATCTTACTATTTAATAGATATACTTATAATAATAATACTCCTAATATTATAAATAATAATAATGATGATATAGTAATAATAATAATATTAATTTTAGTGTTGATAATAATAATAAGTATAAATTTATAACTATAATAATAATTATATTAATGTTATTATTATAAATGATAATAACAATGTTAGTAATATATATATATATATATATATATATATATATATATATATATATATATATATATATATATATATATATATCACTTCACATCTATATGTTATATTTTGAAAATATTACTATTAATAATACCGGTTATAATAATAAAAGTGATAATAACATTCATAGTATTACAATTATATTTTTAAATTGAAATACATATATTATTATTACAATTTATTAATTTTGTAATATTTAATAATTTCATGATATATATATATATAACAACATATTTTGAATATTTAACATCTACACATCTTATATATATATTACAGTATACATATCATAATATTTATACGTATAATTCATATAGGTTCATTTTGAATTACAACTTAACTATCTTGTAACTTATCTTACATTTTTAATTCAAATGTTAAATTATATTTTACTATTTTTAATTTATTATATATACTTATATTTATATATGTATATATATATATATATATATATATATATATATATATATATATATATATATTTACAGACAATCTGTTCGTGAATGGGCGGGCATAGTCAAAGGTATAACTGAATCTATATAATTCAAAAAAAAAAATTTGTAACTCAGTTTAACAGACTTTGCTTATCAAGTTGAAACTATATAAGATTAAGTTTAAATTTGTATATATATATTTATTTACAGACAATCTGTTCGTGAATCGGCGGGCATAGTCAAAGGTATAACTGAATCTATATAATTCAAAAAAAAAAAATTGTAACTCAGTTTAACAGACTTTGCTTATCAAGTTGAAACTATATAAGATTAAGTTTAAATTTGATCGGAAATCTCCGGGTCGTCACAGATCCAGCAAAGATTGAAACCGTTAAAAAGTGGGAAACCAGAAAACTTCAAAACACATACGCCAATTTTTAGGGCTAGCTGGTTATTACAGGAGATTCATCCAAGATTTTTCAAAAATAGCAAAGCCCTTGACTGCATTAACGCATAAAGGGAGGAAATTTGAATGGAAGGACGAACAAGAAAAAACGTTTCAATTGTTAAAGAAAAAGTTAACTACGGCACCTATATTGTCATTACCTGAAGGGAATGATGATTTTGTGATATATTGTGAAGCCTCAAAGCAAGGTCTCGGTTGTGTATTAATGCAACCCCCTAATTACTAGACCGACCTGCTATAATAATTCCATAAACACCTAGCGAAGATATGGCAAACAAATAAAGTAGCCCTATGTTCGGATCTGACAATACCATACCATAATCAAAAGGTACAACGGCTCGAGCGACCAGACTTAACATAAATGTAGCCACTGGAGCCATTCCAAAAAGGGAGAAATTTGCACTACTTGGTGAAATAGGTTCTTTTATAATCAATTTAAAACCATCTGCTAGAGGTTGTAACAATCCAAACGATCCCACTACATCAGGACCCTTTCTACGTTGCACAAAAGCCATTACTTTACGTTCAGCTAGCACTAAAAAGGCTACTCCTAGTAGAAGTGGTAGAATTATTCCAAGTATTTCAGCTGGCACTGCTATGTACATTTTCTATTTTCTATTCACTCATGATCTGGCCTAGTCGACCCGATCATGATATTTCACTCATGATCTGGCCTGGTCGACCCAATCATGATATTGAAGGATGGGACCTTTTCTCGAAAAAGAAAGGAGATTCTATTTCTTCTTCCAAGCCCTTCTTAGAAGATGCAGTCAGTAAGCTCTCACTTATCTTCTTCATTTACGAAAATAGATAGATAAGAAAAGATGTCAGCCTCTCTTTTCTCGCGGAACACTCACTTAATGGGGCTATTTGAATTGGAAGACAACGACAAAAGTGAAAGAAGGAGGTCTATTTCGTTGATCGATGTCAATGGACCAAGAAACCTGTCCTTTGCTGAAAGCTCATAGGGTAAGAAGAATTGATAGGTAGGTTTTGTCAGTGATTAAATGGAAAGGTCAGCTGGAGCGAAAACCAATCAAACTCAGAAAGATAGGTAGATCGAGTGCGCTGAGGGAAATTCGAGAGATCCGGAGACATGGCCACTACTGGCCTACGGTCCTTGCAGATTACATAGCACATGCTAAGAGCTGCGATGCCTACCAGAGGTATGAAGGAATCCAGCACAAGCCGGCTTCCGAGTTATACCCGATTATAAAGCCTTGGCCATTTCGAGGGTGGGCCATGGATACCATCGGAAAGATCTATCCCAGATCTTAAAGAGGTCATACTTTTATCCTAGTATAGTAGCTACGGCCCAGCCTTCTCCACCTTCTGCCCTGGGTAGAAGCCGAGCCTCCCCAGAATGTGACTTCTACGGAGGTAATAAGGGTCTGGTATATATTACTGTTATTCGTCCAGATATTGCTTATGCAGTTCATGTAGTGAGTCAATTTGTGTCTGCTTCTACCGGTCCCCGTCGCGGCGTTAGGAGACATTCATTGGGTAATTCCGCAGAAGACCACACAGGCCATAGGTAACGGCTCTTATGCCTTGCCAGCAGAAATCAATCCAGAGACCGTCCTCCCTATCGCCCGCCCAATGCTTACTATCGAGATTGGTTCGTCGGGCTTGACTCCCATTCCAAAGTTTCCGAATTCGCTTTAGAGATTGAGCAAGTGTAAAAAGTATAGAGTGATCTGGTTTGCGCGGCTTTCGGGTTATGTCTACTAGAATAACAACCCGTAGTCTAGTTGAAACCCTCTTTTACAAGATTACAGACTAAAATGACTCGCTTTCTTTCTGAATCTACTTTCTCTTTGACATATAAGAGTCTCAACTTGAGTGCTTCCTCGAGATAAAACGGCGAAGGAACGCCTTCTCTCTCGTTCTATGGCTTTGCTTCCTTATCTGGGGAGACGTGACTAAGCCTAAAAGGCGCTAGACGGCACTGTTGACGCCTTATTTTCTTTCCATAGGAACTCCTAAAGTATACTTATGCATTTGAGTCTGTTCAGTCGTGCCTATCCCCGATAGTCACTCCTTCACTCACTTTATTTCCTTATTTATGTGATTATGTGACACGTCTATCTTTGAAACTATTACCATTAGCTAAAAGACAAAGATGAAATGAAAGGTAAGGTCTAACTAAACCGGCTCAGTACTATGACCCCGACTCTGTTTCTCTATCCCTTTCCCGACTCTGTTAAGGAGGATCGCTAACCCAACTCTTTGAATCTCTGACTAAGCATGTTCCTCGAGTACCGCTTGCTAATCGGCTAACGGAACTGGTAACCATTGACTGCTTCTTCTCTTGTCTTTAACGAGTCACTCTAACTCTCTCCTCTGTCTACGCTCGTTCCTGTCCTTAAACGAAGCTCTCCGGTTGCTTCCTTCTCCTTGCTAAACTAGAAATGATCTCTTACGACTAGCATTACGATTCACGCATCTCGCACAACCGTGCCTGAGAGATTAGTGGTGAATACTCTTGTATACTAGCCGTCTCACAGGTTCTCGTTAGCAAGGATAGAGAGACAAAAGGATAGCTTCGAAAGTAGGTAGGCTAGGGAGATGCTCAAACCGGGGCTGGATCGAATTCCTGTAAGACTTCTATCCTTTTTATCTTTCTTTCTTACTATATTCCCCTGCCCCCTATATTCAACTAAAAGACTAGAAAACCTCTCTTGTGCGTCTACGTACCCGTCTTACCAATACTGATTAGCTTAAGACTCAAAATCTTAGTTAGATAGCATCTGTTGTATTGTCTATCAACGTTCGCTTAAAGCCTTACTTTCAACTCGGCCTCCCGGTCAGTATATCCCCGAGTTCGACTAAAATAGTCTCGGTTTTCATATTCTTTATCTTTGATATGTGCGGTCCTCAATCGCCGGACGGCTGCCCTCCATCCCCTTGCTTCACGTGCGTGCCCTTCTTATCATTTGTTGGCTAGCTCTTTGTATTTCATGGCATGGCTACATGTGCCCTTTGGATTTGATGGCACTTCAACCGGGGGTCTTTTTTCATCCTTCGATGCTAACTCTAAACTCATGCTTCCAGCTTAAGCACTTCTATCGATCAATTCTGGTTCAAGATTTCTGGTTCCCCTTCGATTTTCAACTTCGCAGTCTGCTACTATTAGAGGGATATGGATTTCTTTCCCCCGGATATCGATTTATCGGGAGTGCTACTCTTTCCATCAAAGCAATCACACCCTTAATTCACACTCATTCTGCTCCACTCACACCCAGCTAGCTCATCTCTCAGACTGGATCCGGTCGTAGAGACTGATTGATCGGTCACCAACCTGCAAGACCGAAGAAAGATCTCTGCTTAGGCTTAAAATCTCTCTACCTCTCTGCCGTCACCACTCCGTCCAGGTGTGGAGGTCAGAATCCCATCCTATCCACCCGGGCCGTCGTCACCACCTTCTTTTGTCCGATCCTTCTCCTTTTGAATGATCGTCACGCTGAGATCAGCTTCCCAAGTCAGAACTAGAAAGAATAGTAAATAGCACCGCTGATAGACTTCATATGAGAAAATGGGATGATTCCTCAGGCAGTGTAGCGGGTGCACCTTTGGTAGCAGCGGCATCTCTCTGCAAATGCATCCCGGGCAGGATCTTCCAACCTTTCATTCATGTCTTGATCCGGAGCGAAGCCCTTCATCTTTCTCTTTTTGCTCAATAGCTAAATAAAGATAAACCAAACCGGAATGAAAGCTTCAAATCGAGTTATCTCTAGTAAAGAAGTGGATATAAAAGTACAGAGGTCTTGCGAGGCGTTGGGATCGAATCTTTCTGGCAGCGGGCGAGAAGACCTCAGTTGGAGACGGGGCGGCTTTCTCTATTTCACGAAGATGTCATTTTCAAGATAGGATTTTTGGTTGTAAATCAATGTGAGTAGCCCTACGTTCCCCACTTTCAGCTATCCTTTTTCTGCCTGAGAGCTAGACCTTATCTGGCTTCCAGTCTACTAAGGCTCAGACACTGGCTTTGAGTTCGGACTTCCTTCTGGAGCTGCATGATCCGATGAGCTATCAGCTGAGAGACTGGCTTCTCGGTTGTTAGTAACGACTCAGACAGAGCAGCTTACCTTGCTATGGTGAGTTATAGAATCAATTGAGCGAAGCTACCTACTTAGCTGATCTAGTTAGAGGACTTCTTTAAAGAAGGGCTTTAATCCACAGAATTGAGTTTCCATTAGAATGGTGAAAATGCTAATGGTGAGATTGGTTACAGGAGCTAGTTTTAAAAGAATCAATCAAGGTTGGACCCGTGCAATTTATAGGCCTCCCTCAAAAGAACCAGTCCAGACAATCATCTGACTCCCCGGAGATGATAGCTTCTTTTACTATTGCTTCTGAGTTCGTATCGCTACAATAGAAGAGGAAATTCATTGATTCATAAACTTGTATGTAGTCACTGAATGGCACCGCTCGATTCTACTGCCTAAGATGTCCCTCCCGGTACCTGCTTGAGTTAGCGTAAGCGGCTCGTAAGACCAAGGAGTTAGCCACCTTCCGGGTGAGAGGAAAACTAGACCCGGCTAAGCGGCGTTGGGAGAAAGAAAGGGATAGAGCTCTGAAATAGTTAACTCAGAGCTGGGGTGGGAACCCAATCGATGTGTCACAAGAAGGCAGTGATGAAGTTGGTGATTGTCGCCTGTTAGTGTTAGAGATTCAGATAGAGGAATGCAAACTAGCAACGAACGAAGGTAATTGCTTATGCGTCTAGACAATTGAAGATTCACGAGCAGAATTATACGACGCATTATTTGGAATTAGGCGCGGTTGTTTTTGCATTAAAGACATGGAGGCACTACTTATATGGGGTCAAAAGTATTATATATACCGACCACAAAAGTCTTCAACACATATTTAATCAGAAACAACTGAACATGAGGCAGCGCAGGTGGATTGAATTATTGAATGATTATGACTTTGAGATTCGTTACCACCCGGGGAAGGCAAATGTGGTAGCCGACGCCTTGAGCAGAAAGGACAGAGAACCCATTCGAGTAAAAGCTATGAATATAATGATTCACACTAACCTTTCTACTCAAATAAAGGAGGTGCAATAAGGAGTTTTAAAGGAGGAAAACTTAAGGGATGAAATACCCAAAGGATCGGAGAAGCATCTTAATATTCGGGAAGACGGAACCCGGTATAGGGCTGAAGGAATTTGGGTACCAAAATTTGGAGATATGAGAGAAATGGTACTTAGAGAAGCTCATAAAACTAGATACTCAATACATCCTGGAACGGGAAAGGTGTACAAGGATCTTAAGAAACATTTTTGGTAGCCGGGTATGAAAGTCGATGTTGCTAAATATGTAGGAGAATGTTTGACGTGTTCTAAGGTCAAAGCTGAGCATCAAAAACGATCAGGTCTACTTCAACAACCCAAAATCCCGGAATGGAAATGGGAAAAAATTACCATGGATTTCATCACTAAATTGCCAAGGACTGCAAGTAGTTTTGATACTATTTGGGTAATAGTTGATCGTCTCACCAAATCAGCACACTTCCTACCAATAAGAGAAGATGACAAGATGGAGAAGTTAGCACGACTGTATTTGAAGGAAGTCGTCTCCAGACATGGAATACCAATCTCTATTATCTCTGATAGGGATGGCAGATTTATTTCAAGATTCTGGCAGACATTACAGCAAGCATTAGGAACTCGTCTAGACATGAGTACTGGCTATCATCCACAAACTAATGGGTAGAGCGAAAGAACGATACAAACGCTTGAAGACATGCTACGAGCATGTGTTATTGATTTCAGAAACAGTTAGGATAGATACCTTTCGTTAGTAGAATTTTCCTACAACAACAGCTACCATTCAAGCATTGAGATGGTGCCGTTTGAAGCACTTTATGGTAGAAAGTGCAGGTCTCCGATTTGTTGGAGTGAAGTGGGGGATAGACAGATTACGGGTTCGGAGATAATGCAAGAAACTACCGAGAAGATTATCCAAATTCAATAACGATTGAAAACCGCCCAAAGTCGACAAAAGAGCTACGCTGACATTAAAAGAAAAGATATAGAATTTGAAATTGGAGAGATGGTCATGCTTAAAGTTGCACCTTGGAAAGGCGTTGTTCGATTTGGTAAACGAGGGAAATTAAATCCAAGGTATATTGGACCATTCAAGATTATTGATCGTGTCGGACCAGTAGCTTACCGACTTGAGTTACCTCAACAACTCGCGGCTGTACAGAACACTTTCCATGTCTCGAATTTGAAGAAATATTTTGCTAAAGAAGATCTCACTATTCCGTTAGACGAAATCCAAATCAACGAAAAACTTCAATTCATCGAAGAACCCGTCGAAATAATGGATCGTGAGGTTAAAAGACTTAAGAAAAAAAAGATACCAATTGTTAAGGTTCGATGGAATGCTTGTAGAGGACCCAAGTTCACCTGGGAATGAGAATATCAGATGAAGAAGAAATACCCGCACTTATTTCCAGAAGATACGTCAACACCTCCAACTGCTTAAAAATTCAGGACGAAATTTATTTAACGGGTAGGTACTGTAGTGACCCGAACTTTTCCATGTTTATATATATTAAATGAAATTGATAATTACATGATTAAGTATTTCCAACATGTTAAGCAATCAAACTTTTTAAGACTTGATTAATTGAAATAGGTTTCATATAGACAATTGGCCACCTAAGTTGACCGGTGATTCACGAACGTTAAAACTTTTAAAAACTATATGATGTCATATATATATATATATATATATATATATATATATATATATATATATATATATATATATATATATATATATATAGTTAACATGATATTATGATAAGTAAAAATATCATTAAGTATATTAACAATGAACTACATATGTAAAAACAAGACTACTAACTTAATGATTTCGAAACGAGGCATATATGTAACGATTATCGTTGTAACGACATTTAATTGTATATATATCATATTAAGATATATTAATACATCATAATATCATGATAATGTAATAATTTAACATCTCTTTAGATATAATAAACAATGAGTTAACAACATTTAACATGATCGTTAACCTAAAGGTTTTAAAACAACATTTACATGTAACGACTAACGATGATTTAACGACTCAGTTAAAATGTATATACATGTAGTGTTTTAATATTTATTCATACACTTTTGAAAGACTTCAAGACACTTATCAAAATACTTCTACTTAACAAAAATGCTTACAATTACATCCTCGTTCAGTTTCGTCAACAATTCTACTCGTATGCACCCGTATTCGTACTCGTACAATACACAGCTTTTATATGTATGTACTATTGGTATATACACTCCAATGATCAGCTCTTAGCAGCCCATGTGAGTCACCTAACACATGTGGGAACCATCATTTGGCAACTAGCATGAAATATCTCATAAAATTACAAAAATATTAGTAATCATTCATGACTTATTTACAAGTAAACAAAATTACACATCCTTTATATCTAATCCATATACCAACGACCAAAAACACCTACAAACACTTTCATTCTTCAATTTTCTTCATCTAATTGATCTCTCTCAAGTTCTATCTTCAAGTTCTAAGTGTTCTTCATAAATTCTATAAGTTCTAGTTTCATAAAATCAAGAATACTTCCAAGTTTGCTAGCTTACTTCCAATCTTGTAAAGTGATCATCCAACCTCAAGAAATCTTTCTTATTTACAGTAACATATATTTCTAATACAAGGTAATACTCATATTCAAACTTTGATTCAATTTCTATAACTATAACAATCTTATTTCGATTGGAAATCTTACTTGAACTTGTTTTCGTGTCATGATTCTGCTTCAAGAACTTTCAAGCCATCCAAGGATCCTTTGAAGCTAGATCTATTTTTTTCATTTCCAGTAGGTTTATCCACAAAACCTAAGGTAGTAATGATGTTCATAACATCTTTCGATTCATATATATAAAACTACCTTATTTGAAGGTTTAAACTTGTAATCACTAGAACATAGTTTAGTTAATTCTAAACTTGTTCGCAAACAAAAGTTAATCCTTCTAACTTGACTTTTAAAATCAACTAGACACATGTTCTATATCTATATGATATGCTAACTTAATGATTTAAAACCTGGAAACACGAAAAACACCGTAAAACCGGATATACGCCGTCGTAGTAACACAGCGGGCTGTTTTGGGTTAGTTAATTAAAAACTATGATAAACTTTGATTTAAAATTTGTACTTCTGGGAAAATGATTTTTCTTATGAACATGAAACTATATCCAAAAATTATGGTTAAACTCAAAGTGGAAGTATGTTTTCCAAAATGGTCATCTAGACGTCGTTCTTTCGACTAAAATGACTACCTTTAAAAAAACGACTTAAAACCCATATTTCTGACTATAAACCTATACTTTTTATGTTTATATTCATAAAATATAGTTCAATATGAAACCATAGCAATTTGATTCACTCAAAACGGATTTAAAACGAAGAAGTTATAGGTAAAACAAGATTGGATATTTTTGATTGTTGTAGCTACGGGAAATATTGTAACAATTCTATACAAATCATATCCTAGCTAACTTATATTGTATTATACATGTATTCTAATATATTATGTAATCTTGGGATACCATAGACACGTATGCAAATGTTTTGATATATCATATCGACCCATGTATATATATTATTTGGAACAACCATAGACACTCTATATGCAGTAATGTTGGAGTTAGCTATACAGAGTTGAGGTTGATTTCAAAAATATATATACTTTGAGTTGTGATCTAGCCTGAGACGTGTATACACTGGGTCGTGGATTGATTCAAGATAATATATATCGATTTATTTATGTACATCTAATTGTGGACAACTAGTTGTAGGTTACTAACGAGGACAGCTGACTTAATAAACTTAAAACATTAAAACGTATTAAAAATGTTGTAAATATATTTTGAACATACTTTGATATATATGTACATATTTGTTATAGGTTCGTAAATCGACCAGTGGCCAAGTCTTACTTCCCGACGAAGTAAAAATCTGTGAATGTGAGTTATAGTCCCACTTTTAAAATCTAATATTTTGAGATGAGAATACATGCAATTTTATAAATGTCTTACGAAATAGACACAAGTAAATGAAACTACATTATATGGGTGAATGATCGAAGCCGAATATGCCCCTTTTTAGCTTGGTAGCCTAAGAATTTGGGAACAGACCCCCAAATTGATGCGAATCCTAAAGATAGATCTATCAGGCCCAACAAGCCCCATTCTGGAATTTGGAATGCTTTAGTACTTCGATTTTATCATGTTCGATGGGTGTCGCGGAATGATGGGGATATTCTATATGCATCTTGTTAATGTCGGTTACCAGGTGTTCACCATATGAATGAATTTTATCTCTATGTATGGGATGTATATTGAAATATGAAATCTTGTGGTCTATTATTATGATTTGATAATATATAGGTTAAACCTATAACTCACCAACATTTTTTGTTGACGTTTTAAGCATGTTTATTCTCAGGTGATTATTAAGAGCTTCCGCTGTTGCATACTAAAATAAGGACAAGATTTGGAGTCCATGCTTGTATGATATTGTGTAAAAACTGCATTCAAGAAACTTATTTTTGATGTAATATATTCTTAATGTAAACCATTATGTAATGGTCGTGTGTAAATGGTATATTTTAGATTATCATTCTTTGATAATCTATGTAATGCTTTTTAAACCTTTATCGATAAAATAAAGGTTATGGTTGTTTTAAAAATGAATGCAGTCTTTGAAAAATGTCTCATATAGAGGTCAAAACCTCGCGACGAAATCAATTAATATGAAACGTTTATAATCAATATGAACGGGACATTTCACAAGAACTGCTAGACCGTGGATTTATTCGACCAAGTTCTTCGCCTAGGGGCACTCCCGTTTTGTTCGTAAATAAGAATGAAGGATCTTTCCGTATGTGTATCGATTATCACGAACTAAACAAGTTGACAATCAAGAACCGGTATCCCCTTCCCAAGATTGATGATCTATTCGATCAACTGCAAGGATCAAGCATTTACTCCAAGATTGATTTGCGATCAGGTTATCACCAGTTGAGGGTGAAGGAGGGTGATGTCCCTAAGACTGCGTTCCGAACTCGTTATGGTCATTATGAGTTTCTTGTGATGCCATTCATTTTAACTAACGCACCTGCGGTGTTCATAGATCTTATGAACTGCGTGTGCAAGTCGTATCTAGATAAATTCGTTATCATATTCATAGATGATATCTTAATCTATTCAAAAAGAGAGGAAGAACACGAACAACACCTTCGACTCGTGCTTGAACTCTTGAGACAAGAACAACTCTATGTCAAATTCTCCATGTGTGAATTTTGGTTAAAGGAAGTTCAATTTCTTGGTCATGTTGTAAGCCATCAAGGTATTAAAGTCGATCCCGCGAAAATCGAAGCCATTAGCAAGTGCGAAACCCCCACTACTCCTACTCATATTCGTCAATTTTTAGGCCTCGCCTGTTATTATCGTATATTCATTGAAGGTTTCTCTTTGATTGCACATTCTTTAACCGCGTTAACTCACAAAGGGAAGAAGTTCGTTTGGGCGGCCGAACAAGAGACGGCATTCCAAACCTTAAAGAAAAAGTTAACCACCGCTCCTATCTTATCTCTTCCCGAAGGCAATGATGACTTTATTGTATATTGCGATGCCTCGAAACATGGTTTTGGGTGTGTATTGATGCAACGAAATAAAGTTATTGCTTATGCCTATCGACAGTTGAAAATTCACGAACGAAACTACACGACACACGATCTCGAACTTGGAGCCGTTGTCTTTACACTCAAATTGTGGAGACACTATCTTTACGGAACCAAAAGTACCATCTTCACCGACCACAAAAGCCTTCAACACATTTTCGATCAAAAACAACTGAATATGAGACAACGACGGTGGATCGAAACATTGAACGACTATGATTGTGAACTTCGTTACCATCCCGGGAAAGAAAATGTAGTAGCCGATGCCTTGAGCCGAAAGGAGAGAATGGTACCTCTTCGTGTCCGAGCATTAAACATCACCATCCACTCAAATCTCAATAGCCAAATCCGTGTAGCCCAAGATGAGGCTCTCAAAGATGAAAATATTTCTCACGAACGCTTGAACGTTCTCGTCTCTCGATTCGAGGTTAAAGAGACCGGGCTCTGATATTTCGCCGGAAGAATTTGGGTGCCTAGTTATGGGGATTTACGAAGCCTTATTCTAGACGAAGCTCATAAGTCAAGGTATTCGATTCATCCCGGGGCCGGTAAGATGTATCACGATCTCAAAGAACAATATTGGTGGCTGAACATTAAAAAGGACATTGCTACTTATGTTGAAAAGTGTTTAACTTGTTCCAAGGTCAAATCCGAACATCAAAGGCCATCCAGGTTACTTCAACAACCCGAAATCCCGTAATGGAAGTGGGAAAGGATAACGATGAACTTTATCACGAAACTACCAAAAACGGTAGGCGGTTATGATACCATTTGGGTTATTATTGACCGTCTCACCAAATCCGCTCACTTCCTATCCATGAAGGAAACCGATAAAATGGATAAACTTGCACAACTGTACATAAAGGAAATTGTATCCCATCACGGTGTACCCTTATCAATTATTTCCGACCGAGATGGCCGTTCGCTTCTAGATTTTGGCGTTCCTTATAAGAAGCCTTGGGAACACGTCTAGACATGAGTACCGCATATCACCCACAAACCGACGGACAAAGCGAACGCACGATTCAAACTTTGGAAGACATGTTACGAGCTTGTGTTATTAACTTCGTAAAAGCTTGGGAAAAGCATTTACCTCTAGCCGAATTCTCTTACAACAATAGTTACCACTCGAGTATTAATGCCACACCTTTTAAAGCTTTATATGGACGCAAGTGTCGTTCTCCTATTTGTTGGGCCGAAGTGGGTGACAAGAAAATCACCGGATCCGAACTCATCCATGAAACAACCGAGAAGATCGTTCAAATCCAAGAAAAGCTCAAGACGGCTCGTAATCGTCAAAAGAGCTATGCCGACATTAGACGTAAAGATCTCGAATTCTAAGTGGGTGATCGCGTAATGTTAAAAGTCGCACCTTGAAAAGGTGTAATCCGTTTCGGAAAGCGTGGAAAGCTAAATCCGCGATATATTGGTCTTTTTGAAATCTTGGAGCGTGTTGGACCCATTGCTTACCGTTTAGTTCTTCCGACTCAATTAAGTTCCGTTCATCCCACTTTCCACATGTCGAACCTGAAGAAGTGTCTTGCCGAACCAGAACTTGACATACCCCTCGATGAGCTTACGACTGATGACAAGCTCCACTTCGTAGAAGAACCTGTTGAGATCATGAACCGCGAGGTCAAGAACTTGAAGCAAAGCAAGATTCCAATCGTTCGAGTCCGTTGGAATGCTAAATGAGGACCCGACTTTACTTGAGAACGAGAAGATCAGATGAAGCAGAAATATCCTCACCTCTTCCCGACCTTGCCATCTACCTCAGCTTAAAATTTCGGGACGAAATTTTCTTTAACAGGTGGGTAATGTAACGACCCGACTTTTTCGATTTACATTTATGCTTTATATTTTCACGAATTTGCATATTTGTGCGTACTGAGCTAGATAATATTCTGGGATCATTATCCATGTTAATTACTTTCGTTAATATCTTAAAACGTGTTATTAAGTGCTTAATCACTTAACTGGATCCTCGAATGCTTTTATGACCGTTAGTGTCACTAGTCGTTTAGAACGAGATACGTACTTGGTACATGTTAAGCTTTGGTCATAATTAGAATGTTATGACTACATAATCCTAATTGTTATTTCTTAATGACAATTACTTAGCTTGTTGATTGCTTAATTACGCTTAGTGTTTTATTAATGCACACTAATTAGTCTTAATGGGCTTATTGCTTTAATGGACTTAGTTTATCAAAGGCCCACCCTACTCTAGCTAATGGATTAGTAGATGAGCCCATCTTAATGGACTTGGGAACCCATTAAGATATAAGACAAGACCCATTAAGAATTAAGAAAAAATGCATGCATGCTTATGTACCTTACTTATATGTTTTAACCTCATTCAAGCATGCTAGCCAACATGCAAACATCACCATTGTACCACCACCATGGACCACACCACTTTGATGACCCGGGAATTTCTGACCAAATTTAAACTTAATCTTTATATGTTTCCGACACGATAAGCAAAGTATGTAATGTTGAGTCTCGAAAACTTTGAAACTAGGTTCATATATTCAATTGACCTTTGACTATCCCGACGATTCACGAACCATTGCTTGTAAATATATGTACATGTATATATATATGTAATAACTTAAATTAAATTAATAAACCATTATTATATATATAAATATATATATAAATATATGAATGTTACTTGTACATATATATTGTTATATTAAATTTAATTACTTAACATATATAATTAATATATTCTTTTGTGTAATAAAACTTGCTATTTAAAACTCTTTATATATAGAAAGAGAATATATTAAAGATAATTGATTTCGAGCTTAATTAATAAACATCAGTAATACTCGGTTGTTGTTTTGTTAGTTTTAATATAGATATGGTACATGTTTATGATAGATTAAAATAAAAGTTGAACTGTAAATCGATAAAGGAGATTTTAGATTTGTTAAATGTATTGTTACCTTTTTAAGTTTAAATATTAGTACTCTGTACATATAAATTGGAACAGAAAATAAATAATTTTTGAACCTTTTTTATCAAATTTCAAACAAGTAATGAGTGAAATAATTAAATATTTTTAATCTAAAAGTTTGGGATTTTTAGGAACACATTTATACATTAACTGTTTAGTAATGGACACGATTTAATACCCGTGAAACAATAATAAGTTAAGAGCCCGGCGGCTGGACTGTAGCATATCCTGTTCCTTCCTATTCTCCTTGTGATTATGAATTATTATGATATTATTAACATTGTACTTGATTGTTAACCACTATGCTTAATAACTTTTTGGTCTCTTTACAGATATCTATTTTCCATATATACATATTCATATGTGATATCTTACACATACATACATAATCATAAACTCACTCAACCACGATCACCCTGCAAACTAAAAACCTTCGGTCACCCATAAACATCATCGTCTTTTGCTATTGTTTTGAAATCACCAAACCACCTTCCATCATCACCACCAAGAACAAACCACCATGATTAAACCATGTATATGATATATCTATTTCTGTTTCGAACAGACTAAAAAAAAAAAAACCAAACACCAATACAAATCCACGCTCGACCACCACAGATTACTAACCGTCTAACTTCTCTCTCCCTCCTCTTCTCATGCAAAGCCGAATATCATCATAACTCACACCATCGAATCACCTTGAAACAACCTCCATTGTTATGCTATTGCTACTCGTTTCCTACTGCTAATTGTTTCTATCATCGCTTTGTCTATTGCTCGATGTTTTAGTATTAAAAGATGAAGAAAATGGCGAGGTTGATGATATATAAAGATGATGATATTGTTTAAAGTTAATGGGGCATACTTCTTTTTTCCTTATGGCAGACAGAACCATTTTGGGTACTAAATTGATTTAAACTATTGGATTGATAGGTATAGTGGGGTTGCAATGTTCAAAAAGAGGTCTCCCACACATTTTTTTTCTTCTTTTCCTTACCACGTCCTCAGCAAACCTAAGTTACACCATCTTTTATTTCATTTTATTATTATTATTTAGTCGTCGGTGTATCCGTCTGTCTCTACCACACAGCAAACCGAATCCATTTAATGTTTGGACCAGGCCACCGTTTGGGCCTTACATGTTTTAAAGAGATTTTAATGTGGGTTTGCAACTTGGGCTTCTGCTTACGTGATTGGGCTCCTGTTCCATGGTGGGCCGAATGAACATACTAAATAAATATTTGATCGGGTTATTAATAAAACAAACAAATGGTTCAGCTGGTTAGTGAATGTGTTGGATTAGCGGGAGGTCATGGGTTCGAGTCCCGGCATGGACAGTTTTTTTTTTTTTTTACTCATTCTAATTAAGGTAGCCTTTTTATTATAGTTTTATTATTATTATTATTATTATTATTATTATTATTATTATTATTATTATCATTGTTGTTTCTATGATTATTATTGTTATTGTTATTATTAGTGTTATTGTAATTATTATTATTAATATCATAGTTATAAAACTTATAAGTATTACTAATGTTATTATTATTATCATTAAAGGTTATGAATATTATGATGATGATTATTATTATTATTATTATTATTATTATTATTATCATAACTCTAGTTACAATTATAATTATTATTAACAAAAGTATCTTATTAAGATTACTATTAATAATAAGATTGTTATAAATGTTATTATCAAACTAAGTATTATTTTGAAGTAATAGGATTATTAATATCATCATTGTTAATACCAAAAACTATTTTTTTTTAAAACAGATAAATATTTTATACATAAAATATACTTATTGTATATACTAAAATTTTATTATAATTTCACATAAATATATATATCAACCCTATTAATATTAAGTTACATAAATACATACAAATAACAAAAACTATCGATTTTTAAATATAACATTTAAACAAGTACGTATATAAATATAGATATATTAATATAACTATATGAAGATTAACCCTTTTAAATATATATATACATAAATTAAATATACAAATTAAAGATATAATAAATAAATTCGTTCAGTTACGATTATATGTTTTAATATATATATATATACAAATGATATAGGTTCGTGAATCCGAGGCAATCCTACACTTGATAAATGACGTCATATGTATTTTTACTACAAAATACAGTATGGTGAGTTTCATTTGCCCTTTTTACTCTTTACGTTTTTGGGCTGAGAATACATGCAAATGCTTTATTAACTGTTTTACAATATTTATATGCGTGAGTTTCATTTTTCCCTTTTTAAATGCTTTCGCAATATATATTTTTGGGACTGAGAATACATGCGCTGTTTTTTTATAAATGTTTTACGAAATAGACACAAGTAATCGAAACTACATTATATGGTTGAATGATCGAAATCGAATATGCCCCTTGTTATTAAGTCTGGTAATCTAAGAATTAGGGAACAGACACCTTAATTGACGCGAACTCTAAAGATAGATCTATCGGGCCCAACAAGCCCCATCCAAAGTACCGGATGCTTTAGTACTTCGAAATTTATATCATGTCCGAAGGAGGATCCCGGAATGATGGGGATATTCTTATAGGTATATTGTGAATGTCGGTTACCAGGTGTTCAATCCATATAAATGATATTTTTGTCTCTATGTATGGGACGTATGTTTATGAGAAATGGAAATATGAAATCTTGTGGTCTATTAAAATGATGGAAATGATTATTTATGATAAACTAATGAACTCACCAACCTTTTGGTTGACACTTTAAAGCATGTTTATTCTCAGGTACGAAAGAAATCTTCCGCTGTGCATTTGCTCATTTTAGGGATATTACTTGGAGTCATTCATGACGTATTTCAAAAAATGTTGCATTCGAGTCGTTGAGTTCATCAAGATTAATATTAAACCAATCATAGTTAGGTATATTATGAAATGGTATGCATGCCGTCAACTTTTGATGTAATGAAATATTGTCTTTTCAAAAACGAATGCAATGTTTGTAAAATGTAGCATATAGAGGTCAAGTACCTCGCGATGTAATCAACTATTGTGAATTGGTTTTAATCGATACGGACTTCGTCCGGATGGATTAGGACGGGTCTCTTACAGTTGGTATCAGAGCAGAGGTCTTAGCAAACCAGGTCTGCATTAGTGTGTCTAACTGATAAGTCGTTAGGAGGCATTAGTGAGTCTGGACTTCGACCGTGTCTGCATGTCATAAGTTTTGCTTATCATTTCTAGTCGGAAATCATTTGCTTATCATCCTTAGTAAATTACCTGCTCATTATTCTTAGTCTAGACACATCTTATTGCATTGACTGCATGAAAAGTGTATAGACAAAATTCATATCTTAGCGTATCTGCTAATTCATATCTTAGCGTATCTGCTAATTCATATCTTAGCGTATCTGATTGTTATCTTTGCCTGACAGCTTCCGTAGATTCCTCCGTAACTTATTAGATTTTAGTATTATATAAGTATATGTAAATTATGTATTGCATGGTACTAATCTACATCCTATAATCTATTTCTTATCGAAAATCCTTCATCTAATCGTACGAGATGAATCCCTCAACTAATTCGAGTCCCTCGGATTCCGAAAACTATTCCGATAGTTATCCCGACAGTTATTCCGAATGGATAGTCATCTAAGCTCCGAAAGCAACATCATCAGAATGAATCAACCAATCATCCATCCCCAATTCATCTGATGGATTTGTACTCGACTTAATCAATGGAGACGTGCAGAAGGCGATCCCTTCCACTAACTAAAATCACCTTTTGGCGAAGAACCTGAAGCACTTACCGGCGAACTTGTTCGTAACACCATTTTCACCCTCATTTCCCGAATATCTCGCCACGACTATATCATAACTCAGATTCTAAACCTTATTCATCCACTCGTTTCGACCGACAATAATCCCGAAATAATATAAGAAGTCAACGAACTTCGCGCTCGAGTAATCAATTTGGAGAACATGGTGCAAAACTTACCAGCTCCAGCAACATCACCGACACCAACAGTACCATCAGTAACATCATCTGTATCATCAACAATCTTTGCCTCAATATCTCATTCTGTACCTCGAGTATAATCATCGTTCTACGTATCATTCTACGTCAATTATTTTCGTTCTTCATGGCGATTAAGTAATCTCTAAATGTTTTAGAGATTATGTGTTCTAGTTCTAATAATTAATCAAATGAGATTAATATCATATTAACTCATTAAATCCACGATTATATCTGAAGAAAATATATATGTATATATATTTTCATAAAGATTGTAATTAAAAATTCTTTCGTACAAACTGTTAATGGTGAAAATATTTTAACGGGTAGGTAATACCCGAGGAATATTTAGATTTCACATTAATAAGTTACATTGTACATTCTTCGAATCTGACTCAACAAGTCATTTATTATCCTACTTACAACCACCGATATACGTATCCGTTCACCGCATAATAACCATTTTCATTCAATTTCATATTTGGATTTTGACCTATTAGAATCCGACAAGTGGCATAATGAAGAAAACATTGGACAAAATAAAAATTGTTAGAAACAAACAATTTAACTATAAGAAATTCTGTTAAGAAACCACGCTAACAAAATCCTAGTTAACTGTTCCTAGTTAACTGTTAATTCCTTATTACATTTTATTTATCCCAGTTTATTTATCACAATTTAATTATCACAATTTTATTTATCATCATTTAAGTCCTGTTATTTACTTTACGCACTTTATTTATCGTCATTTATTTTCTGTTATTTATTTTATGCACTTTAAATTTCGGGACACGTATACAAGGTTTTGACATATCATATCGACGCATCTATATATATTATTTGGAATCACCATAGACACTCTATATGCAGTAATGATCGAGTTCTCTATACAGGGTTGAGGTTGATTTTACAATAATATATATAGTTTGAGTTGTGATCGAGTCTGAGACATGTACAAGGGTCACGATACGTATTAATTAATTCGAATATTATATGTTAAACTATATGAATTATTGGACTATCAATAGTGGACAATTAAAATGAATTAAAATATTGATTATAACATATGAAACTAAACAATTCTTCAAGTTTGCCACTTGACTTCATCTTAAACCTCAATTGTATCTTGACGATTCCAATCTACGTTCAAACCTTTCATGATTCTTGAAAACATCTCAATCGATAAGATGAACCAACCACACTGCATCTACGAAAGAAAAGATTGATGCACTTGAAAACACTCAGAACCTGAGTAAACGTTTAATACGTATCTGTGCTAGCTCCTTTGACGTTGTTATTACCGAAAATAGCTTTGCGATCCCTTTTCAAAGTAGTCAATTTTGTCACAGCTCCAGCAAGTCAACTTCGACTTTTCATTCGAAGTAGCCTTACTATAATCCTGATATATAAGATTACCCTTTTGATACTGGAGAATTCTTTTATAATCCACCATATTATCAGTAGACGTACTAGCAACCTCATTGCTTCTTGGCTTAAATCTCTCTGACAAATCATTATAATTATTCATTGAAACCCTATCATATACTCATCCGTATTTTGTAACGAGAACTGCCATACCAATTACCGAGAATCAGCAATCAGTAATTTGAAAACTCACATCATATCTACATCAACAGTTATATGTATGACATTTACCTCTTAGAATTATGATCTCTCATTCTGAAATTCTAAAAAGTACTCAATCACAAATCAATACTATGAATGTTGAAAAAGTTGAATGAAGCAGCAGAAACCATAGACAACCGTAAAAGACCTTAATCATCGGAAGTTTGATGATAAAGAATAGGATGTTGGAAAAGCTCAGAAAAGTTAGAACTGGAAAACGGATTGAGCTAACCACGAAGGGGACCAAGGACAAATACAAGGACCAAACCCTATATTCAAAGAATTCAGGTAATTCTGGATCCGTTGAAATCTTTAGTGAATATCTTGCTCCTTACTCTAAACCCTTGCAGACAATAATTTCTATCATCCTCTGATATTAGATATCCAAAGATATTATCTTATCTTTCATTATAAATATCCTACATATTTCTGAAGATATTTTTCATAACTATTCTTATCTAAAATCATTAATCCCTTCATGCTATCAGTGTTACATCATATAGAAACTGTTAGTTTCTATATTCTGTAAACTTTCGAGCTTAAAATATGAATGTTATTGAAGTAATGTTGGGAACTGATGCATGAGTTAGTATAATATAATGACACTTGATCAACGTGATTATATTACAGTAAGTCATGCTGAGTTTCTAAATGGGACATGATGATTCACAGATTATAACATCATCATGTGCCATATTACACGACTCTTACATCTTATCTGATATATAAACATATCAAGAAAATATTTTTCTTGATAGATCTATATTTTCCGTGATATTCTGGTAACATGACAAATCAAGATCGTACCATTACAATTTTCTTCTTAAAACATTAACTATGATCATTCCGAAATTCATATCTATGAATTCTGGACCGTTGCTCACTTTACTAGAGGTCGAGAGGATAATAATAAGGTAAAGAGATCCAAAATATAAGAGGAAATATAAAGCCCAATGACAACACCAAAATTACAAACCGTAGATATCAGTACGTATGGCAATATAAAGACACGGGAGGATTATAAATACAATAATCCTTAGAGCATAGTAGAAATAAACAGATTCTTCCGGTGGAAGTAGGAATAGAAGAACGATCATTGCGATAGTCATAATAAGAACAAGGATTAGAACCGGATTAAGCATTATTATAATCTTTTGGATATATGAATTAAGAAAGAAGGTATAGAAGTGGTGAAAACTAATGGAACGGAAAAGGTAAATTTATAATGGAAATATCAGACAGAGTGGCAGATCACCGTATTTAATTATAGAGATCTTAATTCCTTTATTCGCCGAAGAATCAAATCTTTTAAATTTCAAAAATTTTCTTAAAATCCCTTGAATTCCGGAATTCAACCCTGACTCTGTCAAAAGTTAAGACGCACCTTATTTTCTAAATTCAAACGTGACTACGTCAAAAGTTAAGGCGAATCTTTATTTTCTCATTTCATTTTTGTGATAACTTCATTCGTACTATTCGAATAATCGAATTATTTTATCCACAAAACTCAATGATGATAAAACTCTATTTATCAACTCATATTCGTCATGAAAACAATTTTATTATTAGCCATGACCACCTCACTCAAATTTCGGGACGAAATTTCTTTAACGGGTAGGTACTGTGATGACCCGTGAATTTCCGACCAAATTTAAACTTAATCTTTATATGTTTCCGACACGATAAGCAAAGTATGTAATGTTGAGTCTCGAAAACTTTGAAACTAGGTTCATATATTCAATTGACCTTTGACTATCCCGACGATTCACGAACCATTGCTTGTAAATATATGTACATGTATATATATATGTAATAACTTGAATTAAATTAATAAACCATTATTATATATATAAATATATATATAAATATATGAATGTTACTTGTACATATATATTGTTATATTAAATTTAATTACTTAACATATATAATTAATATATTCTTTTGTGTAATAAAACTTGCTATTTAAAACTCTTTATATATAGAAAGAGAATATATTAAAGATAATTGATTTCGAGCTTAATTAATAAACATCAGTAATACTCGGTTGTTGTTTTGTTAGTTTTAATATAGATATGGTACATGTTTATGATAGATTAAAATAAAAGTTGAACTGTAAATCGATAAAGGAGATTTTAGATTTGTTAAATGTATTGTTACCTTTTTAAGTTTAAATATTAGTACTCTGTACATATAAATTGGAACAGAAAATAAATAATTTTTGAACCTTTTTTATCAAATTTCAAACAGGTAATGAGTGAAATAATTAAATATTTTTAATCTAAAAGTTTGGGATTTTTAGGAACACATTTATACATTAACTGTTTAGTAATGGACACGATTTAATACCCGTAAAACAATAATAAGTTAAGAGCCCGGCGGCTGGACTGTAGCATATCCTGTTCCTTCCTATTCTCCTTGTGATTATGAATTATTATGATATTATTAACACTGTACTTGATTGTTAACCACTATGCTTAATAACTTTTTGGTCTCTTTACAGATATCTATTTTCCATATATACATATTCATATGTGATATCTTACACATACATACATGATCATAAACTCACTCAACCACGATCACCTTGCAAACTAAAAACCTTCGGTCACCCATAAACATCATCGTCTTTTGCTATTGTTTTGAAATCACCAAACCACCTTCCATCATCACCACCAAGAACAAACCACCATGATTAAACCATGTATATGATATATCTATTTCTGTTTCGAACAGACTAAAAAAAAAAAAAAAAACCAAACACCAATACAAATCCACGCTCGACCACCACAGATTACTAACCGTCTAACTTCTCTCTCCCTCCTCTTCTCATGCAAAGCCGAATATCATCATAACTCACACCATCGAATCACCTTGAAACAAACTCCATTGTTATGCTATTGCTACTCGTTTCCTACTGCTAATTGTTTCTATCATCGCTTTGTCTATTGCTCAATGTTTCAGTATTAAAAGATGAAGAAAATGGCGCGGTTGATGATAGATAAAGATGATGATATTGTTTAAAGTTAATGGGGCATACTTCTTTTTTTCTTATGGCAGACATGTAGTGACCCGAACTTTTCCATGTTTATATATATAAATTGAGATTGATGTTTACATGATTAAATGTTTCCAACATGTTAAGCAATCAAACTTGTTAAGACTTGATTAATTGAAATAGGTTTCATATAGACAATTGACCACCCAAGTTGACCGGTGATTCACGAACGTTAAAACTTGTAAAAAACTATATGATGACATATATATGGTTATATATATAGTTAACATGATATTATGATAAGTAAACATATCATTAATTATATTAACAATGAACTACATATGTAAAAAACAAGACTACTAACTTAATGATTTTGAAACGAGACATATATGTAACGTTTATCGTTGTAACGACATTTAATGTATATATATCATATTAAGAGATATTCGTACATCATAATATCATGATAATATAATAATTTAAAATCTCTTTTGTTATTATAAACATTGGGTTAACAACATTTAACAAGATCGTTAACCTAAAGGTTTCAAAACAACACTTACATGTAACGACTAACGATGACTTAACGACTCAGTTAAAATGTATATACATGTAGTGTTTTAATATGTATTTATACACTTTTGAAAGACTTCAATACACTTATCAAAATACTTCTACTTAACAAAAATGCTTACAATTACATTCTCGTTCAGTTTCATCAACAATTCTACTCGTATGCACCCGTATTCGTACTCGTACAATACACAGCTTTTAGATGTATGTACTATTGGTATATACACTCCAATGATCAGCTCTTAGCAGCCCATGTGAGTCACCTAACACATGTGGGAACCATCATTTGGCAACTAGCATGAAATATCTCATAAGATTACAAAAATATGAGTAATCATTCATGACTTATTTACATGAAAACAAAATTACATATCCTTTATATCTACTCCATACACCAACGACCAAAAACACCTACAAACACTTTCATTCTTCAATTTTCTTCATCTAATTGAACTCTCTCAAGTTCTATCTTCAAGTTCTAAGTGTTCTTCATAAATTCCAAAAGTTCTAGTTTCATAAAATCAAGAATACTTTCAAGTTTGCTAGCTCACTTCCAATCTTGTAAGGTGATCATCCAACCTCAAGAAATCTTTGTTTCTTACAGTAGGTTATCATTCTAATACAAGGTAATAATCATATTCAAACTTTGGTTCAATTTCTATAACTATAACAATCTTATTTCAAGTGATGATCTTACTTGAACTTGTTTTCGTGTCATGATTTTTGCTTCAAGAACTTTGAGCCATCCAAGGATCCATTGAAGCTAGATCCATTTTTCTCTTTTCCAGTAGGTTCATCCAAGGAACTTAAGGTAGTAATGATGTTCATAACATCATTCGATTCATACATATAAAGCTATCTTATTCGAAGGTTTAAACTTGTAATCACTAGAACATAGTTTAGTTAATTCTAAACTTGTTCGCAAACAAAAGTTAATCCTTCTAACTTGACTTTTAAAATCAACTAAACACATGTTCTATATCTATATGATATGCTAACTTAATGATTTAAAACCTGGAAACACGAAAAACACCGTAAAACCGGATTTACGCCGTCGTAGTAACACCGCGGGCTGTTTTGGGTTAGTTAATTAAAAACTATGATAAACTTTGATTTAAAAGTTGTTATTCTGAGAAAATGATTTTTATTATGAACATGAAACTATATCCAAAAATTATGGTTAAACTCAAAGTGGAAGTATGTTTTCTAAAATGGTCATCTAGACGTCGTTCTTTCGACTGAAATGACTACCTTTACAAAAACGACTTGTAACTTATTTTTCCGACTAAAAACCTATACTTTTTTTGTTTAGATTCATAAAATAGAGTTCAATATGAAACCATAGCAATTTGATTCACTCAAAACGGATTTAAAATGAAGAAGTTATGGGTAAAACAAGATTGGATAATTTTTCTCATTTTAGCTACGTGAAAATTGGTAACAAATCTATTCCAACCATAACTTAATCAACTTGTATTATATATTATGTAATCTTGAGATACCATAGACACGTATACAATGTTTCGACCTATCATGTCGACACATCTATATATATTTCGGAACAACCATAGACACTCTATATGTGAATGTTGGAGTTAGCTATACAGGGTTGAGGTTGATTCCAAAATATATATAGTTTGAGTTGTGATCAATACTGAGATACGTATACACTGGGTCGTGGATTGATTCAAGATAATATTTATCGATTTATTTCTGTACATCTAACTGTGGACAACTAGTTGTAGGTTACTAACGAGGACAGCTGACTTAATAAACTTAAAACATCAAAATATATTAAAAGTGTTGTAAATATATTTTGAACATACTTTGATATATATGTATATATTGTTATAGGTTCATGAATCAACCAGTGGCCAAGTCTTACTTCCCGACGAAGTAAAAATCTGTGAAAGTGAGTTATAGTCCCACTTTTAAAATCTAATATTTTTGGGATGAGAATACATGCAGGTTTTATAAATGATTTACAAAATAGACACAAGTACGTGAAACTACATTCTATGGTTGAATTATCGAAATCGAATATGCCCCTTTTTATTAAGTCTGGTAATCTAAGAATTAGGGAACAGACACCCTAATTGACGCGAATCCTAAAGATAGATCTATTGAGCCTAACAAACCCCATCCAAAGTACCGGATGCTTTAGTACTTCGAAATTTATATCATATCCGAAGGGTGTCCCGGAATGATGGGGATATTCTTATATATGCATCTTGTTATTGTCGGTTACCAGGTGTTCACCATATGAATGATTTTTATCTCTATGTATGGGATGTGTATTGAAATATGAAATCTTGTGGTCTATTGTTACGATTTGATATATATAGGTTAAACCTATAACTCACCAACATTTTTGTTGACGTTTTAAGCATGTTTATTCTCAGGTGATTATTAAGAGCTTCCGCTGTCGCATACTTAAATAAGGACAAGATTTGCAGTCCATGCTTGTATGATATTGTGTAAAAACTGCATTCAAGAAACTTATTTTGTTGTAACATATTTGTATTGTAAACCATTATGTAATGGTCGTGTGTAAACAGGATATTTTAGATTATCATTATTTGATAATCTACGTAAAGCTTTTTAAACCTTTATTGATGAAATAAAGGTTATGGTTTGTTTAAAAATGAATGCAGTCTTTGAAAAATGTCTCATATAGAGGTCAAAACCTCGCAACGAAATCAATTAATATGGAACGTTTTTAATCAATAAGAACGGGACATTTCAGTTGGTATCAGAGCGTTGGTCTTAGAGAACCAGAAAATTTGCATTAGTGTGTCTTATCGAGTTTGTTAGGATGCATTAGTGAGTCTGGACTTCGACCGTGTTTTCTTTAAAAATGATTGCTTAACATTTTTGTTGGAAACTATATATTTTTAACATATGAATATTATGTGATATATTAATCTCTTAACGTGTTTGATATTATGTGATAGATGTCTACCTCTAGAACAAGTCCCATTGACTCACCTAATAATAATGAAGAGTCAAATGTAAATTGGAATGATTTGTGGACTGATTCACAAGTTCCCGAAGAGGAACCGGAAGAAGAGTCGGAACCGGAAGAAGAATCGGAACCGGAAGAAGAATCGGAACCGGATGAAGAAATAGAACCGGTGGGGGAAATAATAAAACGGTTAAGTAAAAGAAAATCCTCAACCAACCGACCAAAGTTAATTATGGTCAATGGTGTTTCCGCCAAGGAAGCAAAATATTGGGAGGATTACCAATTCTCCGATGAATCGGATTCCGACGAGAATTCCGATGATGTTATAGAAATTACCCCAACTGAATTTAAAAAGGCAAAAGAAAATAATAAGGGAAAGGGCATAAAAATAGAGAAATCTAATTCCAACCCCGATGAACTTTATATGTATCGTCAACCCCCGAAGTCCTTAAGTTGTAACAATGACCCGGGAACCTCTAAACCACCAGGTTTTTCTAAACCAATGTGGACAACGACGGCTCGTATTAGGGGAACATCATATATCCCTAGAAACTTGGCAAAACGAACCCAAACCGAAGAAGAAGAAACGAGCGAGTCGGAATAAGATAGTTGTATTCGTGTGGTGTAATATATGGAATATAGTGTTCTTATGCTTTATGATATATGTAAAAATTGCTTGTATTAATAAGTATTTTTTTTTATGAATCTAACTCTTGTCTATTTTACAGTTTAAAAACACAAAATGGATAGACAACCCAATATTTTAAGAGACCTACCCGGAGACATGATTGATGAAATCTTGTCTAGAGTCGGCCAGAATTCTTCGGCGCAACTATTTAAGGCGAGATCAGTTTGTAAGACATTCGAAGAACGTTCCAAGAATGTCTTGGTTTATAAGAGACTTTCGTTTGAAAGATGGGGGATATCACATTGGGAAACCCATAAGTTACGATGTGTTTACTTTGACGCATATATTGCGGGGAACCCAAATGCTATTTTACGCAACGGGTTAAGAAATTATTTTGACTCAATATATCCGAATATTGGACTTCGTGATTTAGAAAAAAGCGGCTAACATGCAACATAAAGAAGCATGTTATGCTTACGGATTAGTAATGTTCGCTTCTCACCAAAGTGAGAACAAGAACATCGGGCTACAACTATTAAACAAAACGTTTCCACAAGTGACGGAGTCGGTAATTGGGGTAAGAAATGAGGTTTTTAGATTATTACGGGACTGTTGGACATTACGTAACCCTCGTCCCTTTGATGACGTTACAACACGCTGTCTTATCAACGGCCATAACGGTTATGTTGCACAAGACCAAGGATGGGAAGTAGTCCTAGTAAAACCAGAATGCATGACTTGTTTCTGGACGTATGAATTACGTGTCTTTATTGCCTTTGCTGAACGACTTGTGTACTAGCTAGAATTGTCTTCACAACTATCTTGTATCAAAGTTATTGTGTGCTATATTTCATGCTTTATGTAAAATAAGCGGTATTGTAAGTTTGTAAAATATTGTATAAAAGTTTGAACGCGAAATATTATTATAATCAGTTTTTCATATAGAATTGTAGTAGTTGAATTGTATATTAGCTACTAAGTATGAACTTAACGGGTAGGTACTACCCGAATTTAAACTTATAAAACGCTAATATGAAGAAAAAGCTTTTATAAATGAGTTCATATTATGCTACGAAATACTATTAACTACTCTTAATATTCTGTATGATTAACTTGTTCCATTTAACTATTTTGAAGGAAATGGCACCGACTACTCGACACACCGTGAATATGAATGAAGAGGAATTCCGTACTTTTCTAGCTTCAAACATAGCCGCAGTACAGGCTGCGCTACATACCAACAATAACCTTAGATCTAGCAGTACAGGAAATCGTGTAGGATGCACCTACAAAGAATTCACTGCCTGCAAACCTTTGGAATTTGATGGAACCGAAGGACCGATCGGATTGAAACGGTGGACCGAGAAGGTTGAATCGGTGTTTGCCATAAGTAAGTGTACTGAAGAGGACAAAGTGAAGTACGCTACGCATACCTTCACAGGTTCTGCGTTAACATGGTGGAATACCTATCTAGAGCAAGTGGGACAAGATGATGCGTACGCACTACCGTGGTCAGCATTCAAGCACTTGATGAACGAGAAGTACCGTCCCAGAACCGAGGTCAATAAGCTCAAGACAGAACTTAGAGGGTTACGAACCCAAGGATTTGATATTACCACGTACGAAAGACGATTCACAGAATTGTGCCTATTGTGTCCGGGAGCATTCGAAGATGAGGAAGAGAAGATCGACGCGTTTGTGAAAGGATTACCGGAAAGAATCCAAGAAGATATAAGTTCACACGAGCCCGCCTCCATACAACAGGCATGTAGAATGGCTCACAAACTAGTGAACCAGATTGAAGAAAGAATTAAAGAACAGACTGCTGAAGAGGCCAATGTGAAGCAAGTCAAAAGAAAGTGGGAGGAAAACAGTGATAAGAATCACCAGTACAACAACAACAGCAATTACAACAATAATCGCAACAATTATCCCAACAATCGCAACATCAATCGCAACTACAACAAACGGCCCAACAACAACAACAACAACAACAACAGCAACTACAACAATCATCCCAACAACAATAATAACCGCAACAACAACAACAATCAGAAGCAACTATGCCAAAGGTGTGAAAAGAATCACTCGGGGTTCTGCACCAAATTTTGCAACAAGTGTAAAAGAAATGGTCATAGCGCGGCGAAGTGTGAGGTCTACGGACCAGGGGTTAATAGAACGAAAGGAACAAATGGTGTCGGAACGAGTAATGGCGGAGCAAGTAGTGTCGGAGCAAGTTATGCCAATGTAGTTTGTTATAAATGTGGAAAACCAGGCCACATTATTAGAAATTGCCCGAACCAGGAGAACACGAATGGACAAGGCCGTGGAAGAGTTTTCAATATTAATGCGGTAGAGGCACAGGAAGACCCGGAGCTTGTTACGGGTACGTTTCTTATTGACAATAAATCTGCTTACGTTTTATTTGATTCGGGTGCGGATAGAAGCTATATGAGTAGAGATTTTTGTGCTAAATTAAGTTGTCCATTGACGCCTTTGGATAGTAAATTTTTACTCGAATTAGCAAATGGTAAATTAATTTCAGCAGATAATATATGTCGGAATCGAGAAATTAAACTGGTTAGCGAAACATTTAAGATTGATTTGATACCAGTAGAGTTAGGGAGTTTTGATGTGATAATCGGTATGGACTGGTTGAAAGAAGTGAAAGCGGAGATCGTTTGTTACAAAAATGCAATTCGCATTATACGAGAAAAAGGAAAACCCTTAATGGTGTACGGAGAAAAGGGCAACACGAAGCTACATCTTATTAGTAATTTGAAGGCACAAAAACTAATAAGAAAAGGTTGCTATGCTATTCTAGCACACGTCGAGAAAGTACAAACTGAAGAAAAGAGCATCAATGATGTTCCCATTGCAAAAGAATTTCCCGATGTATTTCCGAAAGAATTACCGGGATTACCCCCACATCGATCCGTTGAATTTCAAATAGATCTTGTACCAGGAGCTGCACCAATAGCTCGTGCTCCTTACAGACTCGCACCCAGCGAGATGAAAGAACTGCAAAGCCAATTACAAGAACTTTTAGAGCGTGGTTTCATTCGACCAAG
The DNA here is from genome assembly GCF_046630445.1 of Rutidosis leptorrhynchoides. NCBI lineage: Eukaryota > Viridiplantae > Streptophyta > Magnoliopsida > Asterales > Asteraceae > Rutidosis > Rutidosis leptorrhynchoides. Next base: position 491,469,671 of record NC_092335.1, read on the forward strand.
CACATCACCGTGGGGAGCTCCTGTTTTGTTTGTCAAGAAGAAAGATGGTACATTCAGGTTGTGTATCGACTACCGAGAGTTGAACAAACTTACCATCAAGAACCGCTACCCACTACCGAGAATCGACGACTTATTTGATCAACTACAAGGCTCGTCTGTTTATTCAAAGATTGACTTACGTTCCGGGTATCATCAAATGCGGGTGAAAGAATATGATATTCCAAAGACTGCTTTCAGAACACGTTACGGTCATTACGAGTTTATGGTCATGCCGTTTGGTTTAACTAATGCACCAGCTGTGTTCATGGACCTTATGAACCGAGTGTGTGGACCATACCTTGACAAGTTTGTCATTGTTTTCATTGATGACATACTTATTTACTCAAAGAATGACCAAGAACACGGTGAACATTTGAGAAAGGTGTTAGAAGTATTGAGGAAGGAAGAATTGTACGCTAAGTTTTCAAAGTGTGCATTTTGGTTGGAAGAAGTTCAATTCCTCGGTCACATAGTGAACAAAGAAGGTATTAAGGTGGATCCGGCAAAGATAGAAACTGTTGAAAAGTGGGAAACCCCGAAAACTCCGAAACACATACGCCAGTTTTTAGGACTAGCTGGTTACTACAGAAGGTTCATCCAAGACTTTTCCAGAATAGCAAAACCCTTGACTGCATTAACGCATAAAGGGAAGAAATTTGAATGGAATGATGAACAAGAGAAAGCGTTTCAGTTATTGAAGAAAAAGCTAACTACGGCACCTATATTGTCATTGCCTGAAGGGAATGATGATTTTGTGATTTATTGTGACGCATCAAAGCAAGGTCTCGGTTGTGTATTAATGCAACGAACGAAGGTGATTGCTTATGCGTCTAGACAATTGAAGATTCACAAACAAAATTATACGACGCATGATTTGGAATTAGGCGCGGTTGTTTTTGCATTAAAGACTTGGAGGCACTACTTATATGGGGTCAAAAGTATTATATATACCGACCACAAAAGTCTTCAACACATATTTAATCAGAAACAACTGAATATGAGGCAGCGTAGGTGGATTGAATTATTGAATGATTACGATTTTGAGATTCGTTACCACCCGGGGAAGGCAAATGTGGTAGCCGATGCCTTGAGCAGGAAGGATAGAGAACCCATTCGAGTAAAATCTATGAATATAATGATTCATAATAACATTACTACTCAAATAAAGGAGGCGCAACAAGGAGTTTTAAAAGAGGGAAATTTAAAGGATGAAATACCCAAAGGATCGGAGAAGCATCTTAATATTCGGGAAGACGGAACCCGGTATAGGGCTGAAAGGATTTGGGTACCAAAATTTGGAGATATGAGAGAAATGGTACTTAGAGAAGCTCATAAAACCAGATACTCAATACATCCTGGAACGGGGAAGATGTACAAGGATCTCAAGAAACATTTTTGGTGGCCGGGTATGAAAGCCGATGTTGCTAAATACGTAGGAGAATGTTTGACTCGTTCTAAGGTCAAAGCTGAGCATCAGAAACCATCAGGTCTACTTCAACAACCCGAAATCCCAGAATGGAAATGGGAAAACATTACCATGGATTTCATCACTAAATTGCCAAGGACTGCAAGTGGTTTTGATACTATTTGGGTAATAGTTGATCGTCTCACCAAATCAGCACACTTCCTACCAATAAGAGAAGATGACAAGATGGAGAAGTTAGCACGACTGTATTTGAAGGAAGTCGTCTCCAGACATGGAATACCAATCTCTATTATCTCTGATAGGGATGGCAGATTTATTTCAAGATTCTGGCAGACATTACAGCAAGCATTAGGAACTCGTCTAGACATGAGTACTGCCTATCATCCACAAACTGATGGGCAGAGCGAAAGGACGATACAAACGCTTGAAGACATGCTACGAGCATGTGTTATTGATTTCGGAAACAGTTGGGATCGACATCTACCGTTAGCAGAATTTTCCTACAACAACAGCTACCATTCAAGCATTGAGATGGCGCCGTTTGAAGCACTTTATGGTAGAAAGTGCAGGTCTCCGATTTGTTGGAGTGAGGTGGGGGATAGACAGATTACGGGTCCGGAGATTATACAAGAAACTACCGAGAAGATCATCCAAATTCAACAACGGTTGAAAACCGCCCAAAGTCGACAAAAGAGCTACGCTGACATTAAAAGAAAAGATATAGAATTTGAAATTGGAGAGATGGTCATGCTTAAAGTTTCACCTTGGAAAGGCGTTGTTCGATTTGGTAAACGAGGGAAATTAAATCCAAGGTATATTGGACCATTCAAGATTATTGATCGTGTCGGACCAGTAGCTTACCGACTTGAGTTACCTCAACAACTCGCGGCTGTACATAACACTTTCCACGTCTCGAATTTGAAGAAATGTTTTGCTAAAGAAGATCTCACTATTCCGTTAGATGAAATCCAAATCAACGAAAAACTCCAATTCATCGAAGAACCCGTCGAAATAATGGATCGTGAGGTTAAAAGACTTAAGCAAAACAAGATACCAATTGTTAAGGTTTGATGGAATGCTCGTAGAGGACCCGAGTTCACCTGGGAGCGTGAAGATCTGATGAAGAAGAAATACCCGCATCTATTTCCAGAAGATTCGTCAACACCTTCAACAGCTTAAAATTTCGGGACGAAATTTATTTAACGGGTAGGTACTGTAGTGACCCGAACTTTTCCATGTTTATATATATAAATTGAGATTGATGTTTACATGATTAAATGTTTCCAACATGTTAAGCAATCAAACTTGTTAAGACTTGATTAATTGAAATAGGTTTCATATAGACAATTGACCACCCAAGTTGACCGGTGATTCACGAACGTTAAAACTTGTAAAAAACTATATGATGACATATATATGGTTATATATATAGTTAACATGATATTATGATAAGTAAACATATCATTAATTATATTAACAATGAACTACATATGTAAAAAACAAGACTACTAACTTAATGATTTTGAAACGAGACATATATGTAACGTTTATCGTTGTAACGACATTTAATGTATATATATCATATTAAGAGATATTCGTACATCATAATATCATGATAATATAATAATTTAAAATCTCTTTTGTTATTATAAACATTGGGTTAACAACATTTAACAAGATCGTTAACCTAAAGGTTTCAAAACAACACTTACATGTAACGACTAACGATGACTTAACGACTCAGTTAAAATGTATATACATGTAGTGTTTTAATATGTATTTATACACTTTTGAAAGACTTCAATACACTTATCAAAATACTTCTACTTAACAAAAATGCTTACAATTACATTCTCGTTCAGTTTCATCAACAATTCTACTCGTATGCACCCGTATTCGTACTCGTACAATACACAGCTTTTAGATGTATGTACTATTGGTATATACACTCCAATGATCAGCTCTTAGCAGCCCATGTGAGTCACCTAACACATGTGGGAACCATCATTTGGCAACTAGCATGAAATATCTCATAAGATTACAAAAATATGAGTAATCATTCATGACTTATTTACATGAAAACAAAATTACATATCCTTTATATCTAATCCATACACCAACGACCAAAAACACCTACAAACACTTTCATTCTTCAATTTTCTTCATCTAATTGAACTCTCTCAAGTTCTATCTTCAAGTTCTAAGTGTTCTTCATAAATTCCAAAAGTTCTAGTTTCATAAAATCAAGAATACTTTCAAGTTTGCTAGCTCACTTCCAATCTTGTAAGGTGATCATCCAACCTCAAGAAATCTTTGTTTCTTACAGTAGGTTATCATTCTAATACAAGGTAATAATCATATTCAAACTTTGGTTCAATTTCTATAACTATAACAATCTTATTTCAAGTGATGATCTTACTTGAACTTGTTTTCGTGTCATGATTTTTGCTTCAAGAACTTTGAGCCATCCAAGGATCCATTGAAGCTAGATCCATTTTTCTCTTTTCCAGTAGGTTCATCCAAGGAACTTAAGGTAGTAATGATGTTCATAACATCATTCGATTCATACATATAAAGCTATCTTATTCGAAGGTTTAAACTTGTAATCACTAGAACATAGTTTAGTTAATTCTAAACTTGTTCGCAAACAAAAGTTAATCCTTCTAACTTGACTTTTAAAATCAACTAAACACATGTTCTATATCTATATGATATGCTAACTTAATGATTTAAAACCTGGAAACACGAAAAACACCGTAAAACCGGATTTACGCCGTCGTAGTAACACCGCGGGCTGTTTTGGGTTAGTTAATTAAAAACTATGATAAACTTTGATTTAAAAGTTGTTATTCTGAGAAAATGATTTTTATTATGAACATGAAACTATATCCAAAAATTATGGTTAAACTCAAAGTGGAAGTATGTTTTCTAAAATGGTCATCTAGACGTCGTTCTTTCGACTGAAATGACTACCTTTACAAAAACGACTTGTAACTTATTTTTCCGACTAAAAACCTATACTTTTTTTGTTTAGATTCATAAAATAGAGTTCAATATGAAACCATAGCAATTTGATTCACTCAAAACGGATTTAAAATGAAGAAGTTATGGGTAAAACAAGATTGGATAATTTTTCTCATTTTAGCTACGTGAAAATTGGTAACAAATCTATTCCAACCATAACTTAATCAACTTGTATTATATATTATGTAATCTTGAGATACCATAGACACGTATACAATGTTTCGACCTATCATGTCGACACATCTATATATATTTCGGAACAACCATAGACACTCTATATGTGAATGTTGGAGTTAGCTATACAGGGTTGAGGTTGATTCCAAAATATATATAGTTTGAGTTGTGATCAATACTGAGATACGTATACACTGGGTCGTGGATTGATTCAAGATAATATTTATCGATTTATTTCTGTACATCTAACTGTGGACAACTAGTTGTAGGTTACTAACGAGGACAGCTGACTTAATAAACTTAAAACATCAAAATATATTAAAAGTGTTGTAAATATATTTTGAACATACTTTGATATATATGTATATATTGTTATAGGTTCGTGAATCAACCAGTGGCCAAGTCTTACTTCCCGACGAAGTAAAAATCTGTGAAAGTGAGTTATAGTCCCACTTTTAAAATCTAATATTTTTGGGATGAGAATACATGCAGGTTTTATAAATGATTTACAAAATAGACACAAGTACGTGAAACTACATTCTATGGTTGAATTATCGAAATCGAATATGCCCCTTTTTATTAAGTCTGGTAATCTAAGAATTAGGGAACAGACACCCTAATTGACGCGAATCCTAAAGATAGATCTATTGGGCCTAACAAACCCCATCCAAAGTACCGGATGCTTTAGTACTTCGAAATTTATATCATATCCGAAGGGTGTCCCGGAATGATGGGGATATTCTTATATATGCATCTTGTTATTGTCGGTTACCAGGTGTTCACCATATGAATGATTTTTATCTCTATGTATGGGATGTGTATTGAAATATGAAATCTTGTGGTCTATTGTTACGATTTGATATATATAGGTTAAACCTATAACTCACCAACATTTTTGTTGACGTTTTAAGCATGTTTATTCTCAGGTGATTATTAAGAGCTTCCGCTGTCGCATACTTAAATAAGGACAAGATTTGGAGTCCATGCTTGTATGATATTGTGTAAAAACTGCATTCAAGAAACTTATTTTGTTGTAACATATTTGTATTGTAAACCATTATGTAATGGTCGTGTGTAAACAGGATATTTTAGATTATCATTATTTGATAATCTACGTAAAGCTTTTTAAACCTTTATTGATGAAATAAAGGTTATGGTTTGTTTAAAAATGAATGCAGTCTTTGAAAAATGTCTCATATAGAGGTCAAAACCTCGCAACGAAATCAATTAATATGGAACGTTTTTAATCAATAAGAACGGGACATTTCAAGACAGAACCATTTTGGGTACCAAATTGATTTAAACTATTGGATTGATAGGTATAGTGGGGTTGCAATGTTCAAAAAGAGGTCTCCCACACATTTTTTTTTCTTCTTTTCCTTACCACGTCCTCAGCAAACCTAAGTTACACCATCTTTTATTTCATTTTTTTATTATTATTTAGTCATCGGTGTATCCGTCTGTCTCTACCACACAGCAAACCGAATCCATTTAATGTTTGGACCAGGCCACCGTTTGGGCCTTACATGTTTTAAAGAGATTTTAATGTGGGTTTGCAACTTGGGCTTCTGCTTACGTGATTGGGCTCCTGTTCCATGGTGGGCCGAATGAACATACTAAATAAATATTTGATCGGGTTATTAATAAAACAAACAGATGGTTCAGCTGGTTAGTGAATGTGTTGGATTAGCGGGAGGTCATGGGTTCGAGTCCCGGCATGGACAGTTTTTTTTTTTTACTCATTCTAATTAAGGTAGCCTTTTTATTATAGTTTTATTATTATTATTATTATTATTATTATTATTATTATTATTATTATTATTATTATTATTATTATTATTATCATTGTTGTTGCTATGATTATTATTGTTATTGTTATTATTAGTGTTATTGTAATTATTATTATTAATATCATAGTTATAAGACTTATAAGTATTACTAATGTTATTATTATTATCATTAAAGGTTATGAATATTATGATTATTATTATTATTATTATTATTATTATTATTATTATTATTATTATTATTATTATTATTATTATTATTATTATTATTATTATTATTATTATTATCATAACTCTAGTTACAATTATAATTATTATTAACAAAAGTATCTTATTAAGATTACTATTAATAATAAGATTGTTATAAATGTTATTATCAAACTAAGTATTATTTTGAAGTAATAGGATTATTAATATCATCATTGTTAATACCAAAAACTATTTTTTTTAAAACAGATAAATATTTTATACATAAAATATACTTATTGTATATACTAAAATTTTATTATAATTTCACATAAATATATATATCAACCCTATTAATATTAAGTTACATAAATACATACAAATAACAAAAACTATCGATTTTTAAATATAACATTTAAACAAGTACGTATATAAATATAGATATATTAATATAACTATATGAAGATTAACCCTTTTAAATATATATACATAAATTAAATATACAAATTAAAGATATAATAAATAAATTCGTTCAGTTACGATTATATGTTTTAATATATATATATACAAATGATATAGGTTCGTGAATCCGAGGCAACCCTACACTTGATAAATGACGTCATATGTATTTTTACTACAAAATACAGTATGGTGAGTTTCATTTGCCCTTTTTACTCTTTACGTTTTTGGGCTGAGAATACATGCAAATGCTTTATTAACTATTTTACAATATTTATATGCGTGAGTTTCATTTTTCCCTTTTTAAATGCTTTCGCAATATATATTTTTGGGACTGAGAATACATGCGCTGTTTTTTTATAAATGTTTTACGAAATAGACACAAGTAATCGAAACTACATTATATGGTTGAATGATCGAAATCGAATATGCCCCTTGTTATTAAGTCTGGTAATCTAAGAATTAGGGAACATACACCCTAATTGAAGCGAACTCTAAAGATAGATCTATCGGGCCCAACAAGCCCCATCCAAAGTACCGGATGCTTTAGTACTTCGAAATTTATATCATGTCCGAAGGAGGATCCCGGAATGATGGGGATATTCTTATAGGTATATTGTGAATGTCGATTACCAGGTGTTCAATCCATATGAATGATATTTTTGTCTCTATGTATGGGACGTATGTTTATGAGAAATGGAAATATGAAATCTTGTGGTCTATTAAAATGATGGAAATGATTATTTATGATAAACTAATGAACTCACCAACCTTTTGGTTGACACTTTAAAGCATGTTTATTCTCAGGTACGAAAGAAATTTTCCGCTGTGCATTTGCTCATTTTAGGGATATTACTTGGAGTCATTCATGACGTATTTCAAAAAATGTTGCATTCGAGTCGTTGAGTTCATCAAGATTAATATTAAACCAATTATAGTTAGGTATATTATGAAATGGTATGCATGCCGTCAACTTTCGATGTAATGAAATATTGTCTTTTCAAAAACGAATGCAATGTTTGTAAAGTGTAGCATATAGAGGTCAAGTACCTCGCGATGTAATCAACTATTGTGAATTGGTTTTAATCAATACGGACTTCGTCCGGATGGATTAGGACGGGTCTCTTACAACCACCACCACCTCATGACCGTCGGCCTTTGGTGGCCTTTTTCAAAATTATTTATTTTTTTTCTTTCTTTTACTCTATATATAAACCTTGATCCATCTCATTTCACACATATCATTCCCTCACTACTTTCTCACACTAAGCAATTCTCTCTAGTTGTAAGTTTTAAACTTCTTTTTCTTCCTTTCTTTTCTTCAAAACCGTAGCATCATCATCATCATTAGTGTTCTTGGATTTTGGTTTTTGTAACTTGAATCCTTATACTATCTTGCAAGCTTCAATCTCTTTTATGATGAAGAAGCAAGAACAAGGATCAAAGCTTTGTAACTTTTGGTTCTACATGAAAACTTGTAAAGATCTAAAGTTCAAAAACTTTAAGATATTCTTTTGTTCAAGTATTGGAAACTTAAGGTTTATTGTATGAAGATTCAAGCTTCTAGCTTGATATCTCTTTATGTAAAGAATTCAAGCTTGAACTTGTTCATTACTAGCTTTAATTTCTTTCTTGTTCTTATGTATTTCGATTTATATATGTTTCCTTGGTCAAAGATTACTTGTTAACTTTGATCTCATACATCTTGTAACCAAAGTCTAACTTTGAATGTTCAAGAACAAGAAAGTTTAAGCTTTCTAGCTTATAACTTTCACTCATCTAAGTTTGATCTAAGTTATGTAACTTTTGGTCATCCAACTTATTAAAACAAAAGCTCATTAGCTTATATTCATTCTACTTTGTAAGAATCTAAGTTTTATAACTTAAAGTTTTGTAAAAGTTGAAAGTCTAAGTTCTATAACTTAGGGTCTCACCTAGAACACAAGATCTAGACTTTCTAGTCTAAGGTCTTCAATATTTAGCTAAGATCTAAGTTCTATTACTTAAGGTCTTGCTTGTTTGGTTTGAATCCAAGTTTATAGCTTAAAATTTTCAAATAGAACTTATACTTGTGTCGAAACTAAGAACTTGATGTAACTTTGGTTCATCATCCTTCTAAAACTCTTAAATGAGTTGTACTTCTTTTCATAGTCTTGACATTGTGTGTTGATGGTTAAAATTTGGTCAAAATGATGCTAAAACATCAAAGAGTTGTACACTTGAGGCTTATACGCATCAAGGACGAGAACCGTGATAAGCATCAAACACCAAGAAACCCACCGGAGCACTTGTATCTGTTTTTCAGGGTCTAATCTGACTCCTGGAGCTTCTGAAAAATTGATTTCCAGAAAGTTCGGGATGTGTAGACTACTTTTCGTTTAAGACTCACCTAAATCCGATATACGGTTTAGGATTTATAGTCTTCCAAACTTCACTATGCCTTCGTAACGACGTGCTGAAATTTCTGACCTACTCGCGCTTTGACCGTCGCCACGGTCAAACGACATCGAGTTAGGATCTGAATTTGGGATAGCAGTAAGAGGACTCACAAACGGATCCTTGACCACTGGACGCGTGTCATTTCAGTTTGTGTAGAGGTAGTAGCGGCTGTTCGAATTCAACCCTTCGTTTCGACCTCTATTCTTGTTGAAAACTTACTTTATCTTTTACGTATGATGATAATGATGATACTTAAGACTTAACTTACTTACTTTTAAACTTTTTGGGACAACTTACTGACTTAGCAACCATTGACTTAGGTTGAGGACCTTTGGACCGACTTACTACTTGCTTACATTTTGGTATCGACTTTACCGTGCATCCACTATGAGTTATAGCTCCCTTTTTACTTTAACAATTTTTGGGACTGAGAATACATGCGCTTTTTATGTTTTACATGCTAGACAAGAGTACTTTAACTTTATATATGTGTGGGTGACATAACGGCACAAATTTTCTCCTTAGCTCGGTAACGTTTAGTCATTGGTTTATGAACAGGTGAACGCGAATCTTAGATATGGATCCATAGGGTTTGACATCCCCACTCGGGCTAGTCGCGCTAGCATTTAACGGGTGTTTAATACTTCGTCTATTTTAACGCACTCGCCAAGTGTACTTTTAGGGGGTGATTTATATATTTCTTTGTTAAGTTAGTTACCAAGCGCCCACGGTTAAGCATATACTTTTCATACTGTTTTGAATACAAAATCTTGTGGTCTATATTACTTTATTGTTTACAATAAAACTATAGTTCACCAACATCCGTGTTGACTTTTTAAAGCATGTTATTTCTCAGGTGCTTAGATGAAATTGCTTCCGCTGTAATAGACTTGCTGTGTTAGACTTTCGCTGTACTCTGCTTTGTTAGAAATGTCTCCTAAGCATGGACTTTTTATTTTGCATTCACTACTTATGTTATATTCGAACCATGGCTTTGTAATGACCTAAGTGTCACGTACTTTTGTTAATGCTTTCTATTCGTAAAAGCACGTTATTTTCGTAAAACAATTGTCGTTGGAAAAACGCTATCTTTTTATGAATGCATAAACCTTGTTTTAAAACAGCATATAGTGTTATATCGTGTAATGGACCTGTTGTTGATGATCCGTACCATAGAGATTTTGGACGGGGCATCACACACTAAGACTACAATTTAATGACATTTGAACAACCAAATAAAACCATAATGTTAAACACTTATCATTTGAACATAATATGAAGCGATGTTGCTTAATTCAAAAGTACCCATTTTGAACATATAAATTACTCATTTTGACCATGGTAGAGTTCTACATAACTAATGTAATTCACAATACCATGAAACTTGAATAACATAAATAATATTTTACTCACGTTTTCTATGTCATTCGAGTCTTATAATGTGATGTTTTTGCTCACATTATCTATGCTCAATTCAAGAGAACCAATCAAGATCTAAAAATTCAAAAAATATCAGTCAATTAAACCACAATCTTTTAGAGGCTATTTGACACCATTATAAATTAACTCCTTCCATTTATGAGAATATTTACCAAATCATTGGGTTAAATAACCAAATCATTGAAGTTTATAAAATGTATATAACAAATAATTACAAACGAAAGCGTACCACAAATATTTTCCCGGTACATATGCATCCGAAATAATCAAAGATAAACTACACATATTGATGTACCTAACTTAGTCACAATAAATGAACTACCTTCATTCTCCACCACCCTCTTCTAATTTTTATCACAATTAATTTTTTTCTTGTCATAAAATGTTACATTACAACCTTTTATTGAGACGTGTACTTAGCATACATATATAACGTAGTTAATCCCGTAAAGAGAACCAACATTTGAATAATAATAATTATTATTATTATTATAATTATAATAATAAATAATAATAATAAAGTTTGCTTAAAAATTAAATATTTATATTGTTAATAATAATTATTAGTAATAACAAATGACTCTTGAAATTTTTTTAAAAGTTAAAATACAATTATTATATGAATGTTATACAATATGCTTCAAAATTTATAAATGTGTTCATGAAGTATTTTGTAAAATATTGTACAATTTGTTTTAAAGATTGTACATATGGTCATGGGAGAGTTTATCAAAAGGTTGTACATAATGCTTTAAATATTGTACATATGGTCATGGGGTGTTTTATCATAATGATTGTAAATTATGTTTCAAATATTATACATATGGTCATGAAGATATTTTACCATAAAGTTGTACATAATTTTTCTCATATTGTACATTTGTTTAACATTTTTAATTTTCATTAAAATTTAAAATACTTACTTTAATGACATCATCATTGATGCCTTGAAAATTTTCTTTTTTAATTTTGAATTTTCTAAGCTTGCAAAAAGCTTTTTAATGACAACATCAAGTTTGCATTCTAATCAATGGCTAGGCTAGGCATTAAGGAGTGGGGTCATAGTTTTTAAAAGTGTTTTACGGAGTACTCTTCAAATCGTACAGGACACCACTAAATTTTACTACAGGACCCCGTATATTTTTAGCATTTGTAGTTTTTTAGAGGTAAACAACTGTTAAAGTATCCGTCAAAAATAATTAGTTGTGAAAAAAAAAATTCAGGACCTTCGCCACTGATTCTAATATACAGGATGAGGAATATTCATTTGAGTCCATAAATTAAGTTGAGATTCAAGGGACCAATGAGAGCGCGACACGTGTCGCGAAAATCACATGTGATTGAAAAAAAAATTCAAAAATTTTTTTTTGAAAAATTTTTTTTTAAATTTTTTTCGAAATTTTAAAAAAAAAAATTTTTTAATTTTTAATTTTTTTTTTACAATCACATGTGATTTACCTGCACAATCACATGTGATTGAATTGTACAATCACATGTGATTGGATTTGCCATGCATAATCACATGTGATTGGGTTTACAATCACATGTGATTGACATGCATAATCACATATGATTTTTTAAAAAAAAAAAAAAATTTCGAAAAAAAAATTCGGAAAAAAAATTTGAAAAAAAAAATTTTCGAAAAAAAAATTTAAAAAAAAAATTTATGTGATTTTCGCGCCATATGTCGCGTTCTCATTGGTCCCTTTGTTTTCAAGCAAATTTATGGATGCAAGTGATTACAAATCTATACAGGATAGATAATATAAATATTTATTATCAACTACTCCGAAAATAAACACCTACTATGACATCATAAAACGATGTTGTAGGGCTAATAGGATTTAGAAACTAAAGAGACATGTATATAGAGTACGTGGTAGATCTATCAATTTTCATGTTGAAAACGGCAATGCCTTATTAAAAAACAAGTCGTGATTGTAAATTGAAAACGACTTCGTAGAGCTAATAGGAGTTAAAAATTAAAGAGATGCATATATATGGTAGATCTATCAATTTTCATATTGAAAATATCAATGCCTTTTTTAAAAAACATAAAAAACAAGTTGTGATCGTAACAATTAAATTAAATAATCAAATAATAACTAAATAAAAATAATATCTATCACATTATCGTCTCTATCAAACACACACACATTCATATCATCTCTTGCTACACCTCACATGTATATAAAGAAAGACCATGATTGATTTCGAAGATCAATTATATGATTCGATGTTCAAAGTTACACATATACAAACTTCAATAAAACACCAAATTTGATATATGTAAATTTGGTTTTTTTTAAATACATAACATCCTGATTCCATTTCAAAACTCGAGGATCGGCGAAGGAATCGTTTAAAGTTATATGGAGATTCAACTAGAGAGATGACTAGATGAAAAAACATGTTTAAGGTTATTTCTTTGTACTTGGAGTGTGAATGTGGGTTGCTTATTTGTGTAAGTGTTCTGTATCATTGATCAAGTATACGTTCAATCCGTTTAATCTTTGTCCATGAAAACTCTTACCAATTTCACATGGTATAGTTTGTGGAGGTTGTAGTCTTAGGAAAGTTCATGCATGGATGAATGCAATGTTCATTAACGTTAACCTACTTGTATAATGATTTCTTACAAATTTAATACATCAAACAAATTGTAATCGATATTAAAATTATAAATTAAATAATTCCGCAAATTCGCGAGTATTATATAAATATATATATATATATATATATATATATATAGGGAGAGGATCCAGTGAGAACTCAGCATGTGTGAGAACCTGAGAACTCCTATTAAAACAAAAAAAGTGGCGGGAGAGTAAAAAAAACACTGAAATTCGAGCAATTTTGGAGAAATTCGAGCAATTTCAGTGAAATTCGAGCAATTTTGGTGAAATTCGAGCAAAAAAAACATACGGACGAACAAAAACAGAGGAAGTCGAACAAAAAACTTGGCGGCCGAACAAAAAAATCATGAGTCGAGCAAAAATTTAGATGCATATTCTACATTTTCTGTTTGATTCTACAAAATTGTAGAACGCAATTCGTTCGAATTTGGGAAATTTTGTTCGGCCGCCAGAATTTTTGTTGGATTCTACAAAGTTTTGGTTCGATTCTACAAAATTGTAGAACTCAAATTGGTTCGAATTTCTTTTTTTTTGTTCGAATTTCACCTGTTTTTTTCAAAAATCATATTTTTTGTTCAGACACACTTCAAATTGTAGAATCAAGATGAACTAGAAAAAAAATGACATGCCTGGATAAAATAATATCCATTCCGGATAAAATAATAAAATAATTAAAAAAAATGCAAGTAGATGCATCTATTGACATGCCTGGATAAAGTAATAAAAAGATGCAAGTAGATGCATCTATTCTTTGAAGATCTGTAAATTACTCACTTGCTAAAAACTTCAAAATTCTATCAAGTTATGTAAATCAACTATTATCATCTCCCATCAAAATTCGATACGCAAGACAAGATATTCTTCTATCTGTCATGTATGCCCCTGTTCTCGAAAACGGGTTAGTAAATAATGTGACTAACAACAATTTTTGCACTAGTAGCAGACTTGTCTTCAACATATTTGAAGCTAGACTTGACTTAATTTTTGGATTTGTTTATTTCCACAAATTTTGTTCAAATGCAGACTACTTTGAACAAAAATAAACAAATCCAATAATTGCAACAGCGGGCCAACTTGTTCAAATGTGTATACATTATCTTCATGGGGGACCAACAGCGGGCCAAATTGAAATAAACAAAATCGCCAAATAGAGATAAACAAATTCAATAATTGCAATTGTAGGTGTAATCGGGAGAATTGGCGTATACATTTTTTCATGGGGGACCAACAACGGGCAAAAGTGAAATAAACAAATACAAAAGCTTTAATTTCAAAGGTGCCTCTAATTGCAATTGTAGGTGTAATCGGGAGAAGTGAGAGAATTGGGGAAAGGAAATTGGTAGGATCAAGAGGGAAGTAACCAATCGGGTGGAAGCGGGGAGAAGCAAAATGTTTTTTTTTTTTTTTCATTTTTTGAAAAAACTTTGTTCACGAACATTATAGATGGGATGAAAATATAAACATTTAACAAAGACACTTTGTGATAAATGTTTTTTATTTTGGCGGAAAAATGCTCGAAGAAGTAATATATAACAATTATCGTGTTTTTCGAGTGTATGTTGAAGTTTTAGATATTATGGTTTAGATATTAGGGTTTATAGGTTTTAGATATTAGGGTTTAGAAATTTAGAGTTTAGGGTTTAGATTTAGGGTTTAGATTTATGATTTAGATTGAGTTTTTAACACGAACGGTTTAGAGTTTAGGGTTTTGGGTTTGGTGTTTTGGGTTTATGGAATAAACCCAAAACACCAAACCCTAAAACCTAAACTCTAAATCGGGCTAAATTTTACTTCACAAAACATGAAGAAAAAAAACGTTAACATTCTTCACGAACAATATAATCTTGAATGTTATTTTTGTAGATCGTTTTCCCGCCAAAATAATAACATTCAACACGAAGTGTCTCTTCTAAATGTTCATATTTTCATCCAATCTATAATGTTCGTGAACAAAGTTTTTTCAAAAAACAAAAAAAAAAAAAATTGTTGCTTCCCCCCGATTGGTTACTTCCCCATTGATCATGCCCATATATATATATATATATATATATATATATATATATATATATATATACAGCAAACTAAAAATGATAAACGTGGGTAAACACACACTCGCGTCTCCTTCCCTCTAATCACGTGCTAACTAACTCTACATGGACACCCATGTAATATCCACTAATTGACTAAAGTTCATGCCCACTTCCCTCATCATTCGGTCAACACTAGAAGGCAATTCAAACTTGATTAAAACTAACACATACTACCTAATTAAACATACGGACTAATTAAATTATTCTTCTTGAACTTTCATTTGGGCCACTACATCGGGCTGTAACTCGGACTCTTTTACTTGACGTTAACGAGCTATAACTTACTTCAAGATTACCCAACATTCACTCCCGTAATCTTGAACCGAACTTCTTTCGATCTCGTCCTTTCATTCAATCGAAACGGTCTTGATCTTCTTTCTTTGATTGCATAAGGTTGCAATCCACCTGTTCTTCTTTCTTAGGTAAATTGTCGGTCTCGTTCACCTGATCTTCGGTCTTTGGTCTCTCTCGGTCTAGACTTTCTTCGGTCTTCTTTCTTTCGGTTTTCTTCTTGATCACCAATAGTGATCACCTTTCTTTCTTTTTACTTATTTCCTTTTTTTTTAATTTTTGATCACCACCTGTGACCAACCTTGCTTCATACTTTTGATCACAAATTGTGACTACTTGCTTCTTGCTATTTTTTCAACTTGCTTCTTGATACTTTCTTGTAATCACTATGGTGGTGATCACCTTGCTCTTGCTCTTGCTCTTGCTACTTGCTATAATCACGGATAGTGAATAATCTTGCTTAGAATCAGAATCTTAATGCTCAAGATACCAATTGTTGAAACATACATGTTCCTTCTTGCTTTCATTCTTACTAATCAATGTAACACACTCAATATATAAATGGAAACGAAACACACACAATCACTTTCAACTTTCTATGTATGTTAAAAACAACTTTCGCATCAAATATTGCGTATTGTTAGAAATAATACGCAGGACTCTGGCCAGGACTCTGGCCGACGATGGTATGACCCACATGTCGAAGCCCAATGGCTTTCCGTCTACATCGTCGTGTGATAGTCGTGTAACCTCGTTTTTGATTTTCAATTTTCCGAACTCTTGGACTCGAGTTGATTGTCGGAAAGTTTTCGAGAACTACGGTGCCCTAAAAGATGTGTATTTTGCACGGAAAAGATTGTCGAGTGGGCAACGTTTTGGGTATGTTCGATTTGAAGGAATTACGGAGATCGAGTCTTTTTCCAAAGTCTTGAATTCCATTCAAATAAATGGGCGATGGATTCGAGCATACAAGGCTTTGGAGAAGAAAAGTGCAGGTATAGAACAACCTCCCTGCAGTTATCGTGAAAAGAAACAGGAAGCTAATCCCTCTTGCAGATTACATGATACCATCCCGAAATTTGATGGGTTCGAGGACTTTCCTCCGGCTCCTTGGAACCGAGGTCAGTCTAACCCACTTAAATGGGGGGAGAAAAAGCTAGCTGACTCACCTGCCATTCTTGATTCCAAGGTGTTTCAATGCCCCACCAATAATCGAATTGAGATTAAGGTTGGTGGTTTAAGTTTCGAGTTTAATCTTCCTGATTCGGTGAACAATCATAACCTTGTCTTTAGCTTTAAAAAAGATCGTGTATCCTGGTCCTTGATCGAGGTTAATAAGCTCCCAGTAGATGTCGATTGCGGAGATGAGTTGAAGAAATCCCATGAGACCTCTAGTGTGGAAGATGTGGTCTGCTCTCAGTCGATGCCTGGAAAAGACTATAGTGTGATGGATAAGGAGGGTTTAAACGTGGGTACGAACCTTAAAAATTGTGATGGTGATTTCAACGACAATGATGATGATGCTTTAGCGGTTGCTGATGATGTTCTTGAAGAGGGAGAGTTTATCCCAGTCCCAACCGATGAAGATAGTGTTGTTTCAGCAGTTGCTGATGAAGATGGGTTTGTTTCAGCAGTTCCAACCGATGGTTTTCCGGTTTCACCCTCACCGGAATTTGTGCCGGACAAATATGTGATGGCAGATGAAAATCTTGGTCCGAGGGCTGATGTTACGGCTTCCAATGAGAATGCAGATTTTGAGGGCACGCGTGATAGGGATAACTTGGTTATCCCAATGCAATTTCAAATTAATTCTGGGCCAAAACATCTGATTAATGGGTCTGTTCATTTAAATGATTCAATGGTGGGCTGCGAAGATCCAAACGGGCTGGGCCTTGCTCCTGGGGTGGATGAAAATATTGCGGGTGATTCTTGTTTAAATGACAGGAATTGCGTCGACTCGAATGAGGTTATAGCTTGTCCAACATCTACCGCAGTTGCTCGTTTTCGTGCCAAGGAGAGAAAAGTCCACCCCTTGATCAAAAGCCATTTCATCAATCATGTGTGGGGAAGGAGTAATATGAAGCGTAGCCGACGTCAAGAAAACTTTCGCTGGCATGAAAGACTTTTTATCGAGAATGTGATGAAAGTTTCGAATGAGGACGAGGATGAAGATGCTTGCTGCTCGTGTTGTTCTTCATGCGCGTCCTCGGAGTCGGATATATAGCTCCCTGTCTAGTCGCGGTGTGCGATTCTTGTGTCCTCGTGATTTTGTGATTCATATAGTGTCGAGTTTCTAATTGTTGTGCGTTTTTTTGTTTAGGTGTTTTCGTTGGGATGTTGTCTCGTGTTTTGTTCTAGCTTCTTGCTGGTTTCGCTCGTGTAATTTTCGTATATTAATAAAATTTACTTGCCTTTCAAAAAAAAAAAACAACTTTGCGGACTACATTGTGATCATCCTTCTACCTAAAACTAGTAGACCACATGCTATATATATATAGCAACAATTAATTAACTTCCTACCAAACTAAAAATGATAAACGTGGGTAAACACACACCCACGTCTCCTTCCTTCTAATCACGTGCTAACTAGCTCTACATGGACATCCATGTAATCTCCACTAACTGACTAGAGTTCATGTCCACTTTCCTCATCATTCGGTCAACACTAGAAGGCAATTCAAACTTAACTAGTGAAATGACCTGCGGAACTACGGGTTTATTTAAACGAAATAGTTTAATAATATGTTTTAAATATTAACTAAATATAAATGTTAAAAGTCACTTAATTTAATGACCCGTGTAACCACAGATTTCGATTAAGAAACTTGTCGTTATTTTTACAAACACATTGATGTACTTAACTTGGTCAGAATAAATGAACTGCATTTATTCTCACACAACAATCTTCCAATTTTCATCACAATTACCATTTCCTTGTTATAAACACTACAATATTTTTTATTGAGACATGTATTTCGCATACATATGTAATATAATTAATCTCGTAAAGAGAACCTGTATTTAAATATACTTCGTATATGTTTAGCTTTTTAAGTATATGAATATAAATTTTTTATCTCTTAAAATACACTAAAATTCCTAATCTTAGGTACGATTTGCAGCACACAAGATTTGCTAATATAACATTTTAGCTAATACAATTGGAAAATATAACAATGTGTGATTGTGTGATATAAATGTGAATATTTTACAATGTGGTATGATTTATGAATATGAAATTTGCAACATATTGTTACGGCTTACAATGTTAATACCATAAAAAGATGTTATCAAAAATTAACTATTTTAGTTTTTATTTTAATTATTTTTATTTTTATTTTTAATTTCTTTCTAAAATTAATTAGCTATGAAAATAACCGGCATGTTTTTCTCTTTCTTGCCACTTCCTTAAAATCATTATTCTTGCCTTGTGAAATTTCATTTTGTTTTTTTTTTTTTTAAATAATTCATATAATAATTAGGATTAATTTATTAGATGATGACATCAACTTTGTTTGTGAAATTGTAACATGTGTACTTATTAAGGGAAATTTAAATGTGTACTTATTAAGGGAAATTTAAGAGCAATTAAGGAAAGGATCATGTCATAATTTTAGAGCTTTAATAATAGGTTTTATAGATTAAAACTAACACATGCTACCTAATTAAACATACGGACTAATTAAATTATTCTTCTTGAACTTTCATTTGGGCCACTACATCGGGCTGTAACTAGAACTCTTTTACTTGACGATAACGAGCTATAACTTACTTCAAGATTACCCAACACCTCATAGCTTCTCTTCTTCCTTCTCTTCCACTTACCTTATTCGTCAGCAAATTCATTAAAATGTTGTCCTCGAGTAAACTGAACGTCACCTGCTTCTCACTTGCCGAAATAAAATGGGCAACCGGTTAATTTTCTTGTTTTGGAACGCCAGGAAATTTTAAAGAAACAACAAGAAGCTAGAGAGCACAACAAAAACAATTTACAATATCTTGAAAACCCAATCATTCCAGCTAGATACTTTACTTCCTCTATATTTTAACCAATAAAAAAGAATGTAAGCGAATTAAATCGAACAAAACACAATTCTTCAAAGGACCTGAATCAAAAATGATATTATTCCATAACCACTAAATAACCCAAAATGTAGTAGAAAGAATGACCTAGAGCCTCTCCTTTTGATCCTCCAAACGATGCCAATTTTCCACCCAATTAAAGCAATCAATAATAGAGGACAGATTCAAATCAGGGACCTTAATCCAAAGCTTAACTTACAACCAATGCTGAGAGGATCTGATACCAACAAAAAAAAAAATACTCGAGATTTTCAATAAAGCATTACATCCAGGACGCATGATGGACTCTATCTCTAACCCACAAGACGAGAGATTAAGTCTTAACAAGAGAGCATTCAATTTTAGTCTTCAAAAAAAAAAAAAAAAAAAAAAAAAAAAAAACTACCTTCTGAGGTAAACATTTAGACCACACCGTAGGGGCTATAAGCGAAGGAAGAGAAGCCTGATCCAAATGAACCTTGCACTAGAAACAGAAAAGATGCCATCCGATGACAGAATCCAGCACCAAGAATCGGGTGTATCATCAAGCTGCACTTGACCGTATTCCTCGACCATAGTATTCAAGTTTATCCAAATTTCGGCCCCCTAACTCCATTGTCCAATGCCTGACTTTGTTATACAGTAACTTAAGACATATTTCTACGAGATGTTCACGGGGCATATGAGCATCTTATAATCGAATGCTTGGATACTAATCCAGTGAAACGTCCAGATATGAATCAAGTCGTAACTAAGCTTGAGAACGCATTGAAACTCCAACAGGAATACAAGGAATTAAAACAACCAAGTTATTTGCTAGTAATGAGAGGTTTAGGAAATAATATGAACAAAAGATATGAAAAACTAAATGTGTTGGATTGATTTCAAAAGGTTACAATCAAATCCTTATATAGAGGATTAAAGCAAAACATAATCATAACATACCAACAACTAGACCCACTAGTAAAGCTAGATGACAAATTGACAAGCATACATGTGAACACACCAATATGACAACTAGTATACATGTGAACACACTAACAACTAGACCTAATAAAATAAGATAAAAGGCAACTTGATTATGCAAGTATGCCACAAAAGATAATGTCAAGTTGTCCACTAAACACCTTAACCATTAATTTGGTCAATAATGGCCTAAACCCATTTGAACAAGTTGAGCAACTTGAGCAATAAAGTCCAAAATCAAGTTGAGCAAGTTGAGCCACTTGAGTTGTGCACTAATATTTTAACACTCCCCCTTAGAGCAAACTCTCAATCAAAAATCCCCAACGCCTCTCGAAATTCCATGAACTTGGCTTTCATTAGAGCTTTAGTAAAGATGTAGGCTACTTGATCATTTATCCTTACATTTGCTAGCTCGATCTCCCCGCTAAGAACCTTTTCACGAATGAAATGATACCTCATTTCTATATGCTTAGTACGAGCATGAAAAACAGGATTTGAAGCAAGTTTGATTGCACTTTCGTTGTCACATTTCAATTTGATAACATAATCTACTTCTTCAAGTATGTCACCAATCAATCTTCTTAGCCAAGTACACTCTTGAGCTGCCATAATTGCAGCTATGTATTCCACTTCCGTGCTAGACAAAGCAACAACATCTTGCTTCTTGCTACACCATGAAATAACCGCGGAACCCATGTTAAAACAGTAACTCGAAGTTGAATGACGATCATTTGCGTCTCCCATCCAATCTGCATCTACGAAACCATTTAACAAAACATCATTACACTTCTTATACCACAAGCCGTGGCCCATTAATCCTTTCACATAATGAAGGACCCTTTTAGCTGCATCAAGATGAACATTAGTTGGACATTGCATAAATTGTGAAACAATGCCAACCGAATAAGCAATTTTCGGCCTTGTGATGGTTAGATAAATCAAACTTCCAACCATTTGTTGGAACAACTTTACATCCTTGAGCTCTTTTCCTTGATTTTTCTTCATTTATTTTGAGGTTTGGTTTCATTGGAGTAGACATAGGCTTTGACTCCCCCATGTTGAAACGTTCCAAGAGACTTCTTGCATAACCCATTTGAGAGATAAAGTACCCGTTTTCTAATTTATTAACTTCTAAGCCAAGAAAGCAACCAATCTCCCCCAGATTTTTCATTTCAAAATGAACCGAAAGAGCATCACTTAAACGAGAGATTTCTGACTCGTTTCCTCCGGTGATAATCATGTCATCAACATATAGTAATACCAAGACATGAATACCTGATTCTTTCTTCACAAACAAACTAGAATCCGCATCATAAATATTAAAACCACAAAAGACAAGGTATTGTGCTACCTTACCATACCAAGCTCTCGGAACTTTTTTCAAGCCATAAAGAGCTTTCTTCAACTGGCACACATATTCTGGAAATTGATTTGAAGTGAACCCAATAGGTTGTTCCATGAACACCTCACGATCAAGCTCTCCATATAGAAAAGCATTCTTCACATCAAATTGCCACAATTTCCATCCTTTGTAAGCCGCTAGTGAGATTATTGTTCTCACTGTCACCATTTTAGCCACGGGGCTAAAAGTTTCTTCATAATCAAGCCCATAACTTTGACAAAAGCCACGAGCCACCAAACGAGCCTAGAACCTATTAATGGTTCCATCCGAGTTCTTTTTCAAACGGTACACCCATTTACAAGTAGCCGGTTTACATGCTTCTGGTTTCTTGACAAGCTCCCAAGTTTCATTCTTTTCCAATGCATCAATCTCCTCTTGCATTGCTTTTCTCTAATTCGCAGAATCTTTAGCTTTTTCAAGGTATATAGGACCATTCAAGATTATTGATCGTGTCGGACCAGTAGCTTACCGACTTGAATTACTACAACAACTCGCGGCTGTACATAACACTTTCCACATCTCAAATTTGAAGAAATGTTTTGCTAAAGAACATCTCACTATTCCGTTAGATGAAATCCAAATCAACGAAAAACTTCAATTCGTCGAAGAACCCGTCGAAATAATGGATCGTGAGGTTAAAAGACTTAAGCAAAACAAGATACCAATTGTTAAGGTTCGATGGAATGCTCGTAGAGGACCTGAGTTCACCTGGGAACGAGAAGATCAGATGAAGAAGAAATACCCGCACTTATTTCCAGAAGATACGTCAACACCTCCAACTGTTTAAAATTTCGGGACGAAATTTATTTAACGGGTAGTTACTGTAGTGACCCGAACTTTTCCATGTTTATATATATTAAATGAAATTGTTATTTACATGATTAAGTGTTTCCAACATGTTAAGCAATCAAACTTGTTAAGACTTGATTAATTGAAATAGGTTTCATATAGATAATTGACCACTCAAGTTGACCGGTGATTCACGAACGTTAAAACTTGTAAAAACTATATGATGACATATATATGGTTATATATATAGTTGACATGATATTATGATAATTAAGTATCTCATTAGGT
Organism: Rutidosis leptorrhynchoides; assembly: GCF_046630445.1. Taxonomy (NCBI): domain Eukaryota; kingdom Viridiplantae; phylum Streptophyta; class Magnoliopsida; order Asterales; family Asteraceae; genus Rutidosis; species Rutidosis leptorrhynchoides. The sequence goes on from NC_092335.1 coordinate 491,493,169, forward strand.
ATTTTAACAATGAGTTATATACATAAAAATGAGACTATTGAATTAAGAAACTCGAAAACGATATATATATAACGATTATCGTTATAACAACGTCTTACTAAGTACATATGAATCATATTAAGATATTGATACACTTGGTTAATTATGTTAAATGATAAGTAAATATATCATTAAGTGTATTAACAATGAACTATATATGTAAAAATAAGACTACTAACTTAATGATTTCAAATCGAGACATATACGTAACGATTATCGTTGTAACGACATTGAACTGTATATATATCATACTAAGATATATTATATATCATAATATCATGATAATATAACAATTTATCATCTCTTTAAATATAATAAATAATGGGTTAACAACATTTAACAAGATCGTTAACCTAAAAGTTTTAAAACAACATTTACATGTAACGACTAACGATGACTTAACGACTCAGTTAAAATGTATTTACATGTAGTGTTTTAATATGTATTCATACACTTTTTAAAGACTTCAAGACACTTATCAAAGTACTTCTACTTAACAAAAATGCTTACAATCACATCCTCGTTCAGTTTCATCAACAATTCTACTCGTATGCACCCGTATTCGTACTCGTACAATACACAGCTTTTAGATGTATGTACTATTGGTATATTCACTCCAATTATCAGCTCTTAGCAGCCCATGTGAGTCAACTAGCACATGTGGGAACCATCATTTGGCAACTAGCATGAAATATCTCATAAAATTACAAAAATATTAGTAATCATTCATGACTTATTTACATGTAAACAAAATTACACATCCCTTATATCTAATCCATATACCAACGACCAAAAACACCTACAAACACTTTAATTCTTCAATTTTCTTCATCTAATTGATCTCTCTCAAGTTCTATCTTCAAGTTCTAAGTGTTCTTCATAAATTCTATAAGTTCTAGTTTCATAAAATCAAGAATACTTCCAAGTTTGCTAGCTTACTTCCAATCTTGTAAAGTGATCATCCAACCTTAAGAAATCTTTCTTATTTACAGTAAGATATCTTTCTAATACAAGGTAATACTCATATTCAAACTTTGATTCAATTTCTATAACTATAACAATCTTATTTCGAGTGAAAATCTTACTTGAACTTGTTTTTGTGTCATGATTTTGCTTCAAGAACTTTCAAGCCATCCAAGGATCCTTTAAAGCTAGATCTATTTTTTGTATTTCCTATAGGTTTATCCACAAAACCTGAGGTAGTAATGATGTTCATAACATCATTCGATTCATATATATATATAACTACCTTATTCGGAGGTTTAAACTTGTAATCACTAGAACATAGTTTAGTTAATTCTAAACTTGTTCGCAAACAAAAGTTAATCCTTCTAAATTGGCTTTTAAAATCAACTAAACACATGTTATATATCTATATGATATGCTAACTTAATGATTTAAAACCTGAAAACACCAAAAACATCGTAAAACCGGATATACGCCATCGTAGTAACACCGCGGGCTGTTTTGGGTTTGATAATTAAAAACTATGATAAACTTTGATTTAAAAGTTATTCTTCTGGGAAAATGATTTTTCTTATGAACATGAAACTATATCCAAAAATATGGTTAAACTCAAAGTGGAAGTATGTTTTTCAAAATGGTCATCAAGACGTCGTTCTTTCGACTGAAATGACTACCTCTTACAAAAATGACTTGTAACTTATATTTTGGACTATAAACCTATACTTTTTTTGTTTAGATTCATAAAATAGACTTCAATATGAAACCATAGCAATTTGATTCACTCAAAACGGATTTAAAACGAAGAAGTTATGGGTAAAACAAGATTGGATATTTTTTGATTGTTGTAGCTACGGGAAATATTGTAACAATTCTATACAAATCATATCCTAGCTAACTTATATTGTATTATACATGTATTCTAATATATTATGTAATTTTGGGATACCATAGACACGTATGAAAATGTTCTGACATATCATATCGACCCATCTATATATATTATTTGGAACAACCATAGACACTCTATATGCAGTAATGTTGGAGTTAGCTATACAGGGTTGAGGTTGATTCCAAAAATATATATACTTTGAGTTGTGATCTAGCCTGAGACGTGTATACACTGGGTCGTGGATTGGGTCAAGATAATATGTATCAATTTATTTTTGTACATCTAACTATGGACAACTAGTTGTAGGTTACTAACGAGGACAGCTGACTTAATAAACTTAAAACATTAAAACGTATTAAAAATGTTGTAAATATATTTTGAACATACTTTGATATATATGTACATATTTGTTATAGGTTCGTGAATCGACCAGTGGCCAAGTTTTACTTCCCGACGAAGTAAAAAATCTGTGAAAGTGAGTTATAGTCCCACTTTTAAAATCTAATATTTTGGGATGAGAATACATGCAGTTTTATAAATGATTTACAAAATAGACACAATTACATGAAACTACTTTCTATGGTTGAACGATCGAAGCTGAATATGCCGCTTTTTACTTGGTAACCTAAGACTTAGTAAACCAGTTTACTAATTGACGCGAATCCTAAAGATAGATCTATTGGGCTCAAAAAACCCCATCCGTTGTAGCGGATGCTTTAGTACTTCGATGTTGTTTTATCATGTCCAATGGATGTCCCGGAATGATAGGAGATATTCTTATATGCATCTTGTTAATGTCGGTTACCAGGTGTTCACCATATGAATGATTTTTATCTCTATGTATGGGATGTGTATTGAAATATGAAATCTTGTGGTCTATTATTACGATTTGATAAATATATAGGTTAAACCTATAACTCACCAACATTTTTGTTGACGTTTAAAGCATGTTTATTCTCAGGTGATTATTAAGAGCTTCCGCTGTTGCATGCTAATATATGGACAAGATTTGGAGTCAGCATGCTTGTATAATATTGTTTAAAACTGCATTCGAAATTTACTTTGTTGTAACATATTAATATTGTAAACCAATATGTATTGGTAGTGTGTAAGTGTGATATTTTTAGATTATCATTTCTGATAATCTAGGTGGTGTCCTTTAAACCTTGTCGATAAAATAAAGGTTATGGTTTGTTTTAAAAATGAATGCAGTCTTTGAAAAACGTCTTATATAAAGGTCAAAACCTCGCAACGAAATCAATTAATATGGAAAGTTTATAATCAATATGAACGGGACATTTCAGTTGGTATCCGAGCGTTGGTCTTAGAAAACCAGAAATTTGCATTAGTGTGTCTTATCGAGTTTGTTAGGATACATTAGTGAGTCTGGACTTCGACCGTGTTTTCTTTAAAAACGATTGCTTAACACTTTTGGTTGGAAACTATATATTATTAACATGTAAATATTATGTGATATATTAACCTCTTAATGTGTTTGATATTGTGTGATAGATGTCTACCACTAGTACAAATCCCATCAACTCACCTAATAATAATGAAGAGTCGAATATACTTTGGGAAGATTCACAAATTCCCGAAGAGGAACCGGAAGAAGAGGAACCGGAAGAGGAGGAACCGGAAGAAGAGGAACCGGAAGAGGAGGAACCGGAAGAAGAAGAGGTTTCGGAGGAATAAATATTGATACCTACTGTAAATCGATTAAATAAAAGAAAATCCTCAATCAACGGACCAAAGTCAATAATGGTCAATGGTGTTTCCGCCGAGGAAGCAAAATATTGGGAAGATTACAAATTTTCCGATGAATCGAATCCCGATGAGGATTCCGATGATGTTATAGAAATTACCTCGACCCAATTTAATAAAGCAAAAAATAATAATAAGGGAAAAGGTATAAAAATAGAGAAACCTGATTCCAACCCCGATGAACTTTAAATGTATCGGCAACGTCCGTATTTCCTAAATTGTAACAATAACCCGGGAACCTCTAAACCACCAGATTTTTCTAAACCATTGTGGAAAACGACGGCTCGTATTAGGGGAACACCATATATCCCTAGAAAATTAGGAAAACGAACCAAGTCCGAAGAAGAAGAAACCAGTGATTCAGATTAGAGGGTTGTAATCATGTTGTGTATTATATGTATTGTAGTGTGCTTGTCCTTTTATGTTCTATGTAAAAATTGCTTGTATTATTTGTTAATTGTCTTTTACGAATCTAATCCTTGTCTATTTTACAGTATAAAAACAAAATGGACGTTAAGGGTAGACAACCGATTATTTTAGAAGACCTACCAGAGGATATGATTGAGAAAATCTTGTCTAGAATCGGTCAGAATTCATCAGCACATTTAGTTATGGCGAAATTAACTTGTCAAACATTTGAAAGACTTTCCAGAAATGCCTTAGTTTATAAAAGG